>NC_066563.1:6033915-6051415 GCF_024679095.1 Eriocheir sinensis
TCATATATATATATATATATATATATATATATATATATATATATATATATATATATATAATTGGCCCAGTGGCTAACAAAAATATTTGAGAGGTAGAGAAATTTACAGAGGAAGCCAAATTAATAAAAGGAAGTTGAAGGAAGAGGAGGGCGTTTAGATAGTTTATCAGTTGCTAAAAAAATACAACAGGGTTAGAGAAATTTGTAGAAGAAAAAAGACTAATAAACAAAAGTAGGTTGTATATAGTTTATCCAGTTGCTAAGAAAAAATATTTCAGCGGTAGAGAAATGTACGGAAGAAGCCTAATAAATAAAGGGAGGTTGCAAGAAGAGAATAGCGTTTTAGATAGTATAATAAGTAAAAGGAGGTTCTATATAGTTAATCAGTTGCTGAGAAAAATAGTGCAGCGCCAGAGAAGTTTACAGAAGAAAAAGCCAAATATATAAAATGAGGTTGAAGGAACCAGCGATCTTAGCTATCGATATATATATATATATATATATATATATATATATATATATATATATATATATATATATATATATATATATATATATATATATATATATATATATATATATATATATATATATATATATATATATATATATATATATATATATATATATATATATATATATATATATATATATATATATATATATATATATATATATATATATACATATATATATATATATATATATATATATATACATATATATATATATATATACATATGTATATTATATTATATATAAATTAGATACATCGATAAGAAAGTAAAAAGTAGATTGTGATGAACTGCTGAATGTTTAAAGAGAAAGGATAATTAATCAGACCCGAAATTGAACTCTCTTATGGCCACTCTACTCTCTTTTATAGGAACAGTGCATAGCGGTCTTTTTTTATATTCTATTTTCATACATATTTGCCCTTGAGCTGCTTCCTTTACCGTAAAAAAATAAAGATCAAGGTAACACGCACAAACTAAAAGAAACAGGAACAAACAACCCAAAACAATTACCATGCAGGCTAAATACATCGGTAATGGAGAGGTAGGTGAGTGTGAAGCTAATTAGTGCGTAATGAGGTGTGGACAGGTAACATGACACGGTTGCCAGGTGAGAAGGGCCGGTAATTAAGAGTGAGGCAGGTGGATCGAAAGCCAATAATTTGGTGTACTCACCCGGACACATTGACTTTCGAGATCCAAAAATAGCAATAAAGAGAGTGAAAATATAGAGCTGATGGAGGTGATGGTGGAGGTAGTAGTAGTAGTAGCAGTAGTAATAGTATGAGGAGGAGGAAGAGTTGGAGTAGCGGTAGTAGTAATATCAATAGCAGTAGCAGTAGGGGTGTGATAATATCGGTGTGAATTTTATCGTTGTTTTTTTATTAGGGTTGTAGAAGTACGTACCAGCGACAGTCATCTTTAGGGCCACTAGTATTATTTTGAGCGTTGATTTCTGTTAATTTGTAGTGCTTAAGAAAATAGTGGTAGAAATATTAGTGACATACAGAGGTAGTCGTTGTCCTTGTAGTAGTAGCAGTAGTAAGAAGAGATTAAAAACTGTAGTAGTTATTATATTAGTAGTGATAGTAAACACAGTAATGAAAAGTAGTTATATTGTAGTAGTAACAGTAGTAAGAAGAGGTTAAAAATAGCAGTAGTTATTATAGTAGAAGTGATATATAAAGACACCAATGAAAAGTAGCTATATGAATACAGGAGTGGTTGCAGTAAAAGTAGTAACGGTTGCCATAATAGTAGTAGTAGCAATAAAAGCGGTCATAGAAGTGGTGATTATGATAGAGGTGTTAGTGGTGGTGGTGACGATACAGAGGAAATATCAATAGCAGCAATAGAAAAAGTGGTTATGTTTTTTTATATTAATGTGTCAAAAGTATCTAGAGTATCGAATTTTAGTGTTCAGTGGTTATAACAGCAATAAGACAATCATGTAACACTAATGATCAAGAAAGAAGTGTAAGAATTCGACTGGAGAACAAGAAACAATAATATAAAGATCAGAAGAAACATCCGAAGAACCATTACAAAGGCTAAAATCCCGGCAACCGTACTTAATAGACTTAATAGACAAATAATAGACAAATAATAAAAAATAAAACCTTCCCCGAAAACGAAAAGGAGAAAAAGGACACCAACATCCACTCCTCTCGAATTCATCCCCACGGGCACCAACCAACAACCCCCGCCCAGAAAAAAAAGGCGAAAGAAAGAAGGAAAAAAAAATAAAGCTTCTCTTGTCCTCGTCAGCTAAGTCCCCGCTTAAAGCTGTCATTATCGGAAATACGGCATTGGAGGATAAGGAGGAGGAGGAGGAGGAGGAGGAGGAGAAGCGTCAGCAACCAGCCAGTCGATAGTTCTCGTTGACGTAACTGGTAGAAGAAGGGTGATTGACCGTCCTGTGTGGGGGTGCTCAAGGATGTACATAGGTAGGTAGGTGGGTGGATAAGTAGGTAGACAGATAGATAGATAGGTACGTAGGTATTCAGATAGATAGGTAACTGATAGAGGAAAGGTGATTGACCGTCCTGTGTGGGGTGCTCAAGGATGTGCGTTGGTGGGTAGATAAGTAGGTAGACAGATAGATAGATAGGTATTTTGGAAGGCAGATAGGTGTTCACTTTTAAAGGTGCGTTCTGCGTGTTCAAGTGACCAGAGAAGTAGAAAAAGCAACAGAGAAGAGAGAAAGGAGAACGAGAAACTGTACGGAGGAAGAATATACGAATGGAAGGGGAAAACAGTAAGAAAGTTGAAAAAACGAAGGAAAGAAAATATAAAGGACTGAAAAGTGAAAAAATAGAGGAGGTGAAGGATAATGGGAATGGGAAGGAGAAAGAGGAGGCTGGAAGAGGTACGTGGGAGGTGACCTTCATGCCCCCCAAAAAAGATAAAAAGGTGAAGGGTGGGTTAGACGAAGGGATGGGTAAGGAGGAGGAGGAGGAGGAGGAAGAGGAGGAAGAGGAGGGGAAGGACCTAATGGAAAAAGAAGAGAAGGAGAAAGAGGAGAAGGAGATAGACGAACAGAATGAAGAAGAGGAGGAAGAGGAGATAGACCAACAGAACGAAGAGGAAGAGGAGGAGGAAAAGGAGGTAGGCGAACAAAACGAAGAAGAGGAGGAGATGGAGGAGGAGACAGACACAGAAAACGAGGAGTTGAACGAAAAAGAAGAGAAGAGGGAGAAGGTAGAAAAGAAAAAGGTAGGTAGGAACTGACCTTCACATCAGCGACGAAGGCCAGGGGGGAGAGTTGGAGGGAGTCAGTAAGGGGGTTGAAAGTTTGCATTACCCAGCTCGGTGTTGATATAGCGTTAGCAAGATCTCAAGGACCTGGCGCGTAATGAAGCTGTAGCAAGGGGATAGAAGGTAAAAAAACCAGCTCGTCCTTCTGATAATTACCAACCCTTCAAGGCAGCGGACGAGCGGACGGCGTTGAAGGTTAGTGGTAAAAGGATAAAAGAGAAGGACCTTTGATTTCTGAAGGTTTGAGGGAGGTAGGGGAATGTGTTAGTGTGTGTATGTGTGTTTCTTGAGGCTCATAAAGTTGTGTTGTCTATGCTGCTTTGGATTAATGTTTTGTGTTTCTGTGTGTTGCGGTAACTGTGTTTCATCGCCTCCTCGTGTGGGTGTGTCTGTGTGTAAGTGTTCCTCGAGACCTAGTGAAATTGCGTTGTATTGCGAGAGGAATGCTATTTCGGGCTCGTGTGTTGTGTAAAAGCGAAAAGCGAGTAAAGGTGTTGCTTGCTGCGTGTCTCAACAATTCTGTCGCTTGCTGTGTGTGTGTGTGTGTGTGTGTGTGTGTGTGTGTGTGTGTGTGTGTGTGTGTTTTGTGCATGCGTTTATGAAGGTGTATTGTGAATGTGAGAATTGAGTGAAAGCATTGAGGAGTTAGTTCACCATTGATGTCTTTTGGGTAGTTTTGGTAGAGTCAGTTTAGCCTTTCTTTAATGTTTTTCCCTAATTTTGTTTTTCATTTTTCATCTTAATTCTTCGTTGTCGTTTTGTTATTTAGGTTTTTGTTATAGCTTTTTTTCGTTATCACCTTTTTTTAATTATTTCTTCTTCTTCCTCCTTCGGTTCCTGATCTTCCTCCTCCTCCTCCTTCAGCTCCCTCCTTCACCTGTTCCTCGTCTTTTTCACCGTATTGTCGAGACCTCACACATCTCCTTGACACAAATCATTTATTTTCTTGTGTTTCTCGTGTCTTGCCTTCGGTTCTCATTTCCGCGTCTCGTTTTCCTTTTTCCACTTTTCTGCTCTTTCTTTTGTATTGTCTCCACCTTGTTCTTGACGGATTTCTTTTAGACTTCTTATTTTTTTTCTTTACAGCTTTTTTCTCTTTTTTCCTTTCTTTCGCTTTCTTTAATTATGTATATTTACCTATCTATTTATTTATCTATCTATGACACACACACACAAACACACACACACACACACACACACACACACACACACACACACACACACACACACACACACACACACACACACACATCTTTCCCTAAAGCTTCCACGTTTCAGCATTTCATAAAGAATCACTATTGGAAAATCTTGTCGGATGGAGAAATGTTGAGGTCCAGAATGAGGCTTGTGTTCTTTTCCTCCTTCTGATGATGAAGAGAAGAGAGGGTGAAAGAGAAAGGAATTTATTTAGTTTTTTTTTCTTTTCCGTCCTCTCCTAGCTTTGCCTGAATGGTGACTGTATGTTTTCAGTTTCAATACGATTTTTTTTTTACTTTTTTTATCTTTTACTTTGTTGTTTCATTACTTTTTCCTTTTTTATCTTATATTTCTATTTCCTAATCCTCTCGTGTCGTATTTTATCCTCATTTTTCTTATATCTATCTATCTGTGTGTGTGTGTGTGTGTGTGTGTGTGTGTGTGTGTGTGTGTGTGTGTGTGTGTGTGTGTGTGTTCGACTGGGATGTGTGTGGGTGGATGATTTATTTCTCTCATTTCTTTTTTTCTTTTTATTCTTTTTCACTCTTCTCTTTGTGATCAAGCGAGCGAAAGTGGAGTTAATTAAAGTGTAGAAACGTAATAGTTTGAGGAGTGTGTGTGTGTGTGTGTGTGTGTGTGTGTGTGTGTGTGTGTGTGTGTGTGTGTGTGTGTGTGTGTTTGAAAGGTTGATTGATTAATGAGAGAGAGAGAGAGAGAGAGAGAGAGAGAGAGAGAGAGAGAGAGAGAGAGAGAGAGAAGGGGGGGAGTGGGACAAAAGGTTACTGGCATGCATCGTTGACATTTAACCACCGAAGATTCAAGGACGTTTGAGGTCAAAGCCGTGTAAGCGAGACTGAAGATGTAAGACGTGGGTGGCAGGAAAGAGAGTAGGTGTAGAAGGAGGAGGTGAAAGATTAGGAGGAGTAGGAAGAGAAAAGTGGTTAAATGAGGAGAGTGAAATTTTGTATGAGAAGGAAATGAAAGAATATAAATCATATAGTATAAAAATGATAATAATGTACTGAAGAGGAAAACAAAATGAGAGGCTGAAGGAAGGTTTTGAGGATAGATGAGTAAACGAAGTAAGGATTATGTAAAGAAAGAGGAGAAGAAAGACTATATGATGCGGAGAATAAATTAAGAAGAAAGATTACGAGAAAAATAAAGCAGAAAAAATATAAGAGAAAAAGTAAACATTAACTAAATTAGTCACCAGAGAATTAAGAGAATGGGGACGAGGAGAAACAAATCATTCTGTGGTAAAAGGAGAAAAATATATGAAAATAAGCTAGAAAAAAGGATAAAGCGCCGAAAGATCTATTAGTAAAAGTAATTGTTAAGTAGACCTGCAACGAAGGAAACAAAAGAGGGAGCTTGAAACACTAGAAACAGAAAATGAACAAGAGAAAAAAGATTGTGAAAAAGAAGAGAAAAAAAGGTTAAAGAGAGCGGTAAAAAGTCTTGACAAGAAAGCAGATGAAAAAAAAGGATTCTTATAAATTTTTACTTACTTAGATCGGCTTTTGTCCTGCTATACTTAAGAGAGTCTTGCCCTACCACACTACGATTGAAGGAGGAAAGGAGAGGAAGAAAGGGCAAGGAGGGAGAAAGGGAGAAAAGGAAGGATGGAGGGATAGGAAGGAAGTAGGGAGAGATGATTTATTTACAGAGAGAGAAAGTGATGGTTAAGTGAATGAATGGAGGAGGGGTGGAGAGTTTGGAGGGAAGAAACATAAAGAGGGAGTAAGGAAGAGATGGAGGAAAGGAGAGGTGGAACGGAGGGAGAGAGGAGAAACGTCGACATCCAGACATTTTATTAACTTTTTACTCTATCAAAAGTTAAATGTGTGTGTGCGTGTGTGTGTGTGTGTGTGTGTGCGTGTGTGTGTTTGAGAGAGAGAGAGAGAGAGAGAGAGAGAGAGAGAGAGAGAGAGAGAGAGAGAGAGAGAGAGAGAGAGAGAGAGAGAGAGAGAGAGAGAGAGAGAGAGAGAGAGAGAGAGAGAGAGAGAGAGAGAGAGAGAGAGAGAGAGAGAGAGAGAGAGAGAGAGAGAGAGAGAGAGAGAGAGAGAGAGAGAGAGATGATTGAGGTAACGTGTTTGGTGGAGATTGGAGTAACTAATGTGTTTCAATTCTCATCTTATTTTCACCTCGTATCATGCACGCTATCAACGTAAAATAATACCATTGCGTTCTGACGACAGATATAAATAGTAACTGCGCTCTGCTTTTAATCCAATTTTCTCCCTACTCATACCTTACAAGTGTTACAAAGTGAAAAAAAAAGTATTATGCATAAGAGAATATGAAAACGAATTGAAGGCCTGAAGTGAGATATTTTTACCATTTGTTTTAAGTCAAGATATTTTTATAGAAGTGAAGCAGGTCAAGGCAAAATCATATGCCATCAAAAAAGCTCGCTAAGCACTGTTCCTGGTATAAAGAGTCTTAAGCTACTCCTCATTTGCACGTAATACACCCACAAAGACTCCCATAACTGAACTTTACACGTCACGTTCTCTAATGAGGTATATTAGTTTTACTTTACACAATTGACCTCATGACATACTTACACCACCACCACCACCACCACCAAGTCCCCTTTACGCTCGGCCTTTCACCACATAACACACACACACACACACCTCTCCTCCTTCCTCCCCTCCACACACACACACACACACACACACACGGACCTAATAGCAGGACACACACGCTCTCCATCACGCCGGGCTGCAGTATAATTAACAATGGCAAAGCAACGAAATTTTCCGAGGCCGCTGAGGCGAAGGCGAGTGGCACATCAAAGCCTGTCGTGGCCCGGCCCTAATGAGTGGCCCTCGACGGGGAACCGAAGGCCGACTGATGCCTCACAGTCTGCTGCAGGAACTTTTGGGTGCTGCTTGTTCCCATTCCTGCTGCTGGTGCTGATACAGATATTTTTGTTATGTGGGGATATTTGTGTTAACTTGCTCCAGATCTTCCAGTTTACTTGGGTTCTTATTCTAGTTTGTGTTGTTGATGTTATTTTTTCAATCTTTTTGTTTGTGTTATGTTATGCTTTGTTACTGTTATGTTCTGTTTTGCTCCTACTACTGTTTGTTCGTATGTTCGTAGACACAGACAACACAAATCACACGCTCACTCACATATATACACAGTAACGAACACGCTAGAGTCCATTCCGTCTGCTGTTACTGTCTAGCTTTTAATGTTAGTGTAAGCGGAATCAATGTCTGTTTGTTGTTAAATGAGAACGAAGGAGAATATGATGCGGTGATGAGAGCAAGCAAGAGACACTGATATCGTATATGTTGTCTCTGATTATCTCATAAGCGTGGGTCAGTTGTGCGGAAAAATATAACATTGAGATCATTCATATTAACTCTCAAGCAGTTATCTTTAATTTTGTATATGTTGGAAGCGAATCAGCGGATATCTCTATTTAATCTGGAGTGAAATTCCATGAAAGGAAATGCTGAATAAACACACGAATTTCTACTGTAATATTCACGACTTTCGGAGTTTGGCTGATTACTAAATTCTGGCATTGTTAAAACAGAAAAGGTTGGCCAATAATGAAGACCAACAAGCACAACTACTTCAGATTATGGAAAATAGAAGCACGTTATTAAATAATATGAAAAGCAGAAAATTAATAAGAGCAAACAGATTAATTAACTGAATTAGAAGCAAATTACATTAAATTAATGAATCAGATAATTATGATGAAAATGCAAAACCAAGGCAGATTGTGTAATACAGAATGATGCTGTAACATACGTGAATTACACATAGGCCATAATTTTAGTGATGGCGCAAGGAGAGTGAGTGAATAATGTATATGCCAAATAATGTCCAAAACCGGTAACAAATTTATATTAAGGACGAGGGAGGGAGGGTACGATAAATATAGCAAGCCGATATGTAGTAAATGCTACTGAAAGAGAAAGGAGAGTGAGTGGATGGGAGATTAATAACATGTAATGATGAGAAAGGATTGATCAATCAGTTAATACGGTACGGAGGGGAGTGTAATGAGCACATAAAGCAGGAAGATCATGATATTAAATTATAGATAGTTAGCGAAGGAAAAATTATATCACAGTGATGAATATGCATTACCAAGTCAAGCTGTGGGAAACGTAAAGATGCTTGCAATAAGATCCGTAAAAAAAACAAAATATTAAATAAATGTTCCGAAATTGTAATGACAGTTAAGGAATGAATAGTTAACACTGATGAAGACAAACAACCATAACTAAGCCGTATTAAATTTATTAAGGTTATTATTAAGTTTCATAAGGTTGCAATAATTATGAAGAGGACATATTCAGTAATAGTTGAAGAATGATAGAGGAGATTGGCTGATCAACGGTAAGCTAATGATGGGCACTAACTTTAATGAATGGCAAATCAATGTTGTGTAAGGCGAAGGGGCGATATAATGAACTGGAAAAACAGAAATGCCAAAAATATGAAATTGAAATGATTAAGGAAAATGAGCGATTGAATTACTAATGTGACTGGACGATGCAGGATTCCGACTATAAAAAAATGGTGAATAAAAGGGCGCAGAAAAACGAGCATTATAAGCAATTGGAGAAACAGGTACGTCAGAGACAGAAAACTGAGCGAATGAAGAGTTAATGTGAATGAACAACGATGGATACAGCGACTTAGTACCTTGAAACGGTAGACATTTATGATAATTTAAGACCAGGAACAATAGAAAATTAGACCAAGAGCTCGTAAATACTAAAAACATGCTCCCTTGCTTTGGATTACTGTTTATAAAGAATGACGAATTAATAGACGAAGGCAAATTGGCAATATAACGAACTAGAAAACATGTACGTCAAAAATGTGATTGAATGGTCTAAGGGAAGTGAGTGAATGAATATTTAATGTCAGAGAGCGTGGTGGATCAGCGCCGTACGGGTGATGGAAGGCCAATTAAGGGGCGGCTAATGTATGCAAATGGTGCTTACTGATGTTATGCATACGTATTACTACTAAGTGATCGTAATAAACCCTCTGTCTTCCTCCTCCTCCTCCTCCTGCTCCTCCTCCTGTTGTTCCCCTCATCCTCCTCCCTCGCTGTCTCTCTCCTCTTTCGTTTCTCTTCTCCTCCTTCCTTATCTCTCTTCCTCCTCCTCCTCCTCCTGTTGTTCCTTTCTTCCTCCTCCCTCGCTGTCTCTCTCCTCTTTCGTTTCTCTTCTCCTATTTCCTTATCTCTCTTCCTCCTCCTCCTCCTCCCGTTGTTCCTTTCCTCCTCCTCATTCGCTCTCTCTCCTCTTCTTTCGTTTGCTCTTCTCCTCCCTTCGCTCTCTTCCTCCTCCTCCTTTTTACTTCTCTCCTCCTCCTTCGGGGTCTTCTTCCTCCTCTTCTTCTTGCTCTTCTTCTCTTCCCTCGCTTTCTTCTTCCTCCTTCCTTGTTTCTTTTTTTCCTTCTCATTGCTTATCTGAACCTGTCTTGGTATTGGCAATAATAAAAAAAATAATTGTATCAGTAACAATAGTAATGATAGTAATAATAATCAACAACATAGTCATCCTCCTTCTCCTCCTCCTTCTTCTTCTCTTCCTCCTCCTCATCATCATCCCAATAATAATGATAATAATAACCTTGATAGTAATAACAACAACAGTAATCATAACAGTAACAATCATTATCGAAACAGCATTCCAGATCATTATTTATTGCTTCTTTACTCAACGAAACTACACAACAGCGACTTCTTCTATTCTTTATACGTAACATTTCTCTAATTACAAGCAAGAGAGCATTGAAAAAATCTTCCTTTCTCTTTACTGAACCTTTATTACCTGGACAATGCATTACCCTGCGCAGTAACTTGATTTTTTAGAGAGGGAATCTTAGAACAGTCTGAAGCAAGAACGAAAACAGGTTAAAAAAGAGCATAAAAGCATAGGAGAGCGAACAAGTGGAGCAGAAGACAGACTGATCATACGCGAGGCAGCCGGTTGTGTGTATTGACCAGAAGCGAAGAAATGAAAGGAAATGCACTAATTAAAGCACCGGGATATGCAGTTTGCGTTGATAAAGAGTCGAATGAACGCAGCCAAGCAAAGGGATGTGAAGTGAGCAGCCGTACGCGAGCAATAATTAGTCATGTTGATTATTGACTGTGTACGTTTACGATATTCTGATAAAATGCAAAAACTGACTGAATAAAGATGAAAACAAGTCAGATAAATGTCGTCGAGTATAAATAAAGTAAAATGAGCAGACGTAAAAGGAAACGACTGATTATAAGTCTTGCTGGGTTTTTGAGAATGTACTTTTACGAATTTCCGATAACATGTGAAAACTGATTGAATTAAGACAAAAACGAATCATATTAACGTTGCCAAGTAAGAGAAATTAAAATAAGCAGCTGTAAGGAAGCAGTTGATTGTAATGATGGATTTTTGAGAGTGTACCCTTACGGAATTCCGGCAACATGTAAAAACTGATTGAATTAAGACGAAAACGAGTCATATTAATGTTGGCGATTAAAAAGAAGGTAATATGAGAAGCCATAAAGAAGCAATATATAGGCGTGATGCATTTTGAGAGTGTACGCTTACGAAAATCAGACAGTATGTAAAAACTGATTGAATTAAGACGAATACGAATCAGATGAACGTTGCCGCGTCCGTCTAAACCAAGCAAAATATCTTCATTATCTTTTTTATTAAACTTCCACGGCCTATAACCTTCCACGCCGAGACAAAACGCATCACCAAATTACGTTCAGTTATCGAAATTTATCCCAGACACTAAGAGGGACACGACGAGCCCCTCAAATATATGTTACGAGCTGGGGTAATTCACTTAACAGAAGACATCAAGATTAACGCCCCTTCCTACCTAATGGGAATCGAAGAATATAGAGGAAAGGTTCTTGAGGAGTCCAACACCGTCAGGATCACGAAAATTCTTTGAGAGGAGGTTCATGGAGTCTTTTGTCGGAAACTCGAGAATTAAGGGAAGCGAGAGCAATATTTTGACTCCTGAGAAACCTTCGGGAGGAGAGAAAAGGTGAAGAAGCGTACAATTCCTTTCTTTTAAGTTTATTGTACCGGGAGAGAGAGAGAGAGAGAGAGAGAGAGAGAGAGAGAGAGAGAGAGAGAGAGAGAGAGAGAGAGAGAGAGAGAGATCCAGATAGATAGATAGATAAATAGATAGATAAAAAGACTGGCAGAGAAAGAGACTAATGTTGAAGAAAACTAAATCAAAATATAAATGTAAATAATCGTATAAGTAAGTAAATAAATACACAAATAAGTCACATTAAAGAAAAAGAATAAATGGATCAGATTAAATTTCATTTAATCTCTCTCTCTCTCTCTCTCTCTCTCTCTCTCTCGGGGAAGGATCAAGAAAAGAAACACATGACCCAAAAAGATTACAAAGACACGAAAGAATTTGGATATAAGAGATTAACCGTAATGGAACTGTCGAGCCAAGTCCATTAGCGGGAGATTGGTCGCCCTTAATCATGCCCACCTGCCGCCCCTCACCTGTAATTAAAGAAAAGCAAAACGCAGCTAAAAATATCCACCTGTCAAGATAAAAATATAGCCCCCTAGGTGGGATTATATATATGCTGAGTGATTACAAAGATGAAAAGATGGATACTTTTTTTTGTGTGCTATAATAAAAGAAAAATAATTCCTCTCTCAGCGTAAACGTAAAAACAAGAGAGAAAAGAAAACAAAATTCACGTAAAAATCTACACCTGAGAAGAGTGAAAAAAAATATATAACTCAAGTGTGTTTGTAACTGCATATACAATGATGGATATAATTATTCGTGTGCTATAATAAATACAACGAATCTCTCAACGTAAAAATATGAACGAAATGTTATAAATGACTACACATACGAAATACGAAAAAAAAAATGTTTCCCTTTTAATTTAGGATGTTGTCGTAAAATTATTTCTTCCTCATCTTCCCTCTTCTTTGTTTTTCTATAGAAGATGTAGGAACGGAAGAGCTTTTAAAACATAGCAGGGATATATTTCCATGTATGAGCGAGTACTGATACGAAATAATAAGAACCAATTTCCCGGTCTCAATGTTATAATATGTACGTCAGTGTACTACATCTCCCTTCTATTAATTTACTATAGAGCGACGTACATACGAACAAGGAGACTAAGGAGGAGGAAAAAGAAGAAGAGAAGGATGATGAGGAGGAGGAGGAAGAGGAGGATAACGCGAAGAAGGAGAATGAGGAGGAGTAGTTTTACGAGGTCTCATATTTTTAATGATTACAAACACAAAATAAGAACATAAGAACATAAGAACATAGGGAAACTGCAAGAAGCCGAGTGGCCTACACAGGGTTGCTCCAGAATCCTCCCCGAATGAAAATGATAATCCATTTCTCAGGAGCAATAACAGAATGAGAAGTAAGTCAGTGAGTGAGCGTAAAACTCCTCCTTCCCTCCTTTCTTCCCTGGTTTGCTGAAGAATGACACAGAGGGGCGAAGAAGACTCTCAGGGCGGGGTAAGGAATTTCAGAGGTGGATCGTGTGACACCGAGGCGGAGCGAGATGAAATACTGAACTCTCTGCTCTTCCGGCGATGATGTTCGTTTGGCCTCCATCGCCGCCGTTACTGTGTCTAAAGAGCGAGAGAGAGGACATGGTGATAGTAATAGGAAGGGAGGCTAGTAACCTTTCTCAGAGGAGGGGATGGAGGAGGAGGAGGAGGAGGGCGAACAGGACAAAGACACGGAGGATATAGAAGAGGAGGACGAAGACGAGGAGGAGAAGGAGAAGACGAAGGAGGAGAAGGAGGAGGAGGACGATAACGAGGAGACTAAGGAGGGGGAGGAAGAAGAAAAGGAGGATGAGGAGGAGGAGGAGGAGGAGGAGGAGGAAGAGGAGTGCGCGGCGAAGAAGGAAGAGGAGGAAGAGCATAGAAAGTGAAGAAAGAACAGCCAACCATGTGAGTTTATGTTACGAGAAAACACAAGGAGACTTCTTCGCTCCCTTCCTTCAGTCACTCTCTCCCTTACCACTCCTTCACTCTTAATACCCGCCGCTCATGACTCCACTTACTCCTTTTACGGTCTGGCCTCTTCTTTATCCTTTCTTTCCCGGGTGATGACCCCCGACCGTCCTGAAGGCCCTTTCTCGGAGGACTTGAGTATAATCGCCGTCCACTCTTGGATAGCGTTGTCTGAGTTGTCTTAGGTTACGTAATACAAGAGTTCTGTCCACTGGTCTGAGGTGGCAGTATTGCACCCACGAGAGAGAGAGAGAGGGAGAGGGAGAGGGAGAGAGAGCCTTAAAACACAACTATTTAATCTTATTCTCGTCTAACGCTTCAATCTGCACGCAATAAGGTTTCTTTCCTGGAAGTAGGTCATGATTGCATCTGCTGAAACTTTAAACCTCATCTGTCATTTAATTTTCATTGAAGTGACGGGAGGCTTCAGAGGGGGCACAGAACTTAAATGATTAAAAGAATCTACTGGTAATTAAAGATGCATGCCTGGCGTCCTTATCTCTTCAATGAACTAAACTATCTATTTGAACTATTCTATTTAAGTGTCTAACTCTCTATATACTTCACTATCCATCTGTCAATATACTTCACTTGATGTTCGTATCCATCCAGCTTTTGTCACATATGTTTCACTATCAATATTTGTCTATGTTACTATATTCAACTGCCAATCAATTTATCTATCTATCAGTTTATCTCAATATACTGTATCTTAAGTCCTTATATTTCACTAAGAGTATATATCACTAATTAGATTTCGTGTTCTGTTAGCATATACTCGAATGAAAGAATGTTTAGATAGCAAAGCACTTCTATTGTGAACTAATAATTTACTATATTTAACTGTCAATCAATCTATCTATCAGTTTATCTCAATTTACTGTATGTGAAGTCTTTATATTCTATTCCACTAAGAGTATATATCACTAATTAGATTTCGTGTTCTGTTAGCATATACTCAAATGAAAGAATGTTTAGAGAGCAAAGCACTTTTACTGAACTAATAATTTAATACAAATAACAAATATGTATATAAAGAGATCGGGATGAGAGAGAAACGCCTTTAGTTAACATCAAAGTAAGCGGCCTAGAAGCGAAACCAAAAGGTCTGAGAATAAAACATTAGGCCCGAGGAGTCTTAAGGCCCAGCGCTGTACATCTTAAGAGCAGTAACAGTAGGCGCAGACGCTCATTAAGTCGCGGCGTCCTGCATCTTAAGGAAATTAACTGTCTGGCTTGGTTAATGAGCGCCCGAATCGTCTACTAATGAGCCTACCTGGGCCTCTGCCCCGCCCGCGATGTGACGTTCATTACTGCAGCAGCCACTCCTTCAATAAGTCGATGCGTATTATTTTTGATTTATTTATATTATACTATTTTTTTTTTAATCTCAAAGGAAGTAGCTTAAGGGCAAAGATTAGCAATAACAACAAAACAACTACAATAAAGTTCACTCGTTCAATAAGTCGATGCAGTTTATTTTTTATTTTTTTTTTATTATTATTATTGTTTTTTACAGAAAGGGAGGTATCTCTATGGCAAAAAATAACAACAAAAACAAAAGAATAACAAAATTAGTTCGCTACAGAAAAGCCCGCTACAAAATACAACAACAACGACGACAACCCGATGTATATATTGTGATTAGCTGAGTTATATATACAACAAAAATGTCTCCTTGCATCGTGACCTTCTGTGATTTCTTTCGTTGACTTTTTTATTCTGAGTGTTCGTTCTTCTCGCGGTATTGTTTGGTTTCGTTCTAGAATTTTGTGTTGTATTATTCGGTTTATTTTATTATTTTCACTCCTAGAATATACACCAATTGACACCACAATGAACGTACAGAAAAGTTAACCACACGTACACACTCAGACCACCACCACCACTACCATCACCACCACCACCTCCACCACATTTAACCATTCCTAGAACCACACAGTACACACCACCTACAACCACGCGCACCACAACACCTAACATCACCACACCACCGCCACCACACATTACCAAAAACCAGAAACCACCATACACCACCCCTCAACCACACCACCACACATACAGACACACACACACACACATGCACACACCTTAAACCACAGTACGACCCCTATACACCATACCACGCATACCAGCCAGGTTGTAACACTCCCGCACTCACCCAATCCTTTAATCCCATATCTCTCCTCCACAGATCCAGAACCCCAATCCGTAGCTACACGATTCAATTCTCCCTCCACCCACCTCACCTGGCGCCCACCTGCCCACGCCCTCAGGTGAGTCGGAAAAGCATTACTCTCCGCGCTAAGATAATACAGTAAAGTTAGTAGAGAGGTGGGAGGCAGCGGGAACGTGGGCGGAACACTCGGCAGGATCATCAGAGAGATTTCCCTCGTCGGATCTTAGGGAACCATGCACGCTGGGACTGAAGGTTTAGCGGGCAGGTGTGGGTGTGTGGGTGTGGGAGGTTTTTTTTTTTTTTGGGGGGGGTGGCTATGTGTGTGTGTGTGCGTATGTGTGAGCGTGGTGAATATGTAGATGTATGTGTGTGGATATATGAAGGTGTATGTGTGTGGGGGAGGGAGGTGGTGCGTGTGTGTGTTTGGTTGTGTGTGTGTGTGTGTGTGTGTGTGTGTGTGTGTGTGTGTGTGTGTGTGTGTGTGTGTGTGTGTGTGTGTGTGTGTGTGTGTGTGTGTTTGTGTTTGTGTTTATGGTTACATGTTTGGTTCCTGTAATATTGGTGCTTTGTTTATTGAAGTGTTTGATTTTATTGTGCTATTTTTTTTTTTTTGTAGACTTTTTTTTGTGTATGGAATTATTTTTTTACTTGGAATTTGTCTCGCCCCCACTCTCTTTCCTATTCTTTCCCTTTCTTACTCCATCTTTATCTCTCTATATATATCTGTTTATCTTGCATTATCTCTGTTTTAAGTTGCTAACGTGGAAAGCCAGTTATTTGACTTTCATTTTCGAGTATGTATTTTTTTTCGTTCGTGTAGTTTTACTTTGACGCATCCAGTCTCATGAAACCTTCCTTGGTCGAGCTAATCAAGGGGGGGGGGGGGGGTTAATGTATGCAGTGCCTCGTGTCACAGCGTTAAGGGCAGCCTACAAGATTGAAAAACCCAATACCAAGGATGAAAAAGAAAGAGAGACAACGACCGAGAGGGAACATTTCTCTCGGTACAAGAGGAATAGTTAATGGAAATTCACATACCTGCCTCTCCTTTGTCACGTCACCCATCATGCCGCGCCACTGAACTATTGCAATACTTAACTAAACACATCACACACGCTCGCTCCCTCAGACACATTCCTATTCCATGTTATTCTATTCTTTTATTTTTTTATAACAAAGGAGACAGCTCAAGGGCACAAAATAAAGCAAACAATAATAAAAAAAAGCCCGCTACTCGCTGCTCCTAAAAAAGAATCCAAAGAGGTGGCCGAAAGAGAGGCCATTCTATTCTATTCACAAGCGAAGTTGACCTCTTTTCTGGCCTCTCGTTCTGTTTTCTTTTTATTAGAGTAGAGTCCAGCGGGCTTTATTTTTGTTCCTGTTTTATTTTTTTACCCTGAGCTTCCTCCCTTGCTGTAAAAAAAATAATCAGCTCGTTTTCTCTGCTAAATGTTATCTTAAGCGCACATCTCCACACACACTCGATTTCTAAGTCTTGAGAGAACAGTTAACCGCTTATGTCCCTTTCTTTGTAGTTCTCTTTACACACTGAATTGCTAAGGTGTTCAAAATCACCACGTTCTCTCTATTAAATGCCCCCCTAAACATACATCTCCACACATATACTCGACTTCTAAGTGTTGAGAGGCCAGTTAACTTTCTGTGTCCCCTCATATAGTTTTCCTCACACAGAAGCGCCACGTAGCTCAGAATCACCTATTTCTTTACTGAATATTCTCCTAAACACACATCACATATACTCGACTTCCAAGTGTTCCAAGGCCACTTAACCGTTTGTGTCTCCTCTTGTACTTGGCTTGTTTGAGG
>NC_066563.1:6056415-6121415 GCF_024679095.1 Eriocheir sinensis
CATTAGTATTCCCTCCACTTCCCTAGCCGTTAAAAAGATCTTTAGGAAAGTTGAATGAGGAGACGCTGATCTGCCTCCTTGTCTCATGTGTCAAAGCAGATGGGACTCCTTGCCTCAGCACCAGCCTCGCCGTCTTGTGTCTTAGTGCGGCAGAGTCACGAGGTAGCCAGTGTTTGTTTAGAATTGGGCGTGAGGGGCGGCGGTGAGCTCCCGGCGAGTGTTCCTCTGAGGACAAGACGGAAGGGAGCTGACGCTGCCTGGCTTACGGGAGGACGCTGTACAGTGTGTGTGTGTGTGTGTGTGTGTGTGTGTGTGTGTGTGTGTGTGTGTGTGTGTGAACATTTGTGTGCGTTTGCGCATGTGGTTGTGGGTGTAATCGTTAAATATTGTCAATAATCAAATTAACACTACTATGTATGTGGGCATATATATATATATATATATATATATATATATATATATATATATATATATATATATATATATATATATATATATATATATATATATATATATATATATATATATATATATATATATATATATATATATAGATATATATATATAGATATATATATATATATAAAGTGTCCTCGAGAAAAATATTGCAAGCAGTTTTCACGATTGTTTATTGCAACATTTCGAGCATTTTTCACTACAACAAGCAACAAGAAAAGCAAATAACATTTGTACAGTATTTTTTACCATTTTTTTATACCGATATAATAAACAAGCAAAATATCGTTCACATGTTTTGACTATCAACAACGAGAGAAAAACTACCAGTATTAGCACCAGCACGCCCACCCCTCCCCGGCTCCCCGCCCCCCATTCCCCCCCTCGCGCGAGCATTTTTCTTGTATTATAGACACTGAAAAAAAATTATGGCATGGATTTTTATCTCCACGTTACAAACCTGTTACGAATGATATTCCTGGAAAACGAAATATCGAGTGAACACTTAAGAGGAAAAATAAAATCTACTCTACATTTTGACATAAAACATCAACCCCTCCACGGCGCGGCGAGCTGCGTCTGGCGGCGGGACAGCCGGTGCCGCCGCTAGTCTGAAGTGTTCTTCCTCGGCGGCCCAGACCCAGGCGGCGGCTTACTGGAGGCCGCGTCAACACTGCTCTGCGGTGGCCGAGCCGCAAAAATCTCGCTGAGCAACCTGGAGGCGCGCCGTCAGCGCCACCCTTCACCCATACCCTCTGGGCAGGTAGTTTGTCTCGCCGCCACGCCGTGCTCCACCTTGCTGCCTGCACCGCCTCACTCTTCAGCCAAAGGATCCGAACTTCCGACGCCTGAGGAATGGCGGCGACTCAGCAGGGCCTGGCGCCGCGAGGCCTCGGTGACAGGCAGCGTGAATGTCACTCAAAGCAGCGAGGCTCTGCTCACAGCGTCACGCCTTATAATGAGGTTATGAACTTTTTAAAATTATATTTTTTTTATTATTTACACACACTCGATCACTCGGGAGTAACTTTCTTATTTACATCATCACTACTGCCGGGAAAGGTTAGCTCACTGCCCAGTCACAACATAAAAAGAACATGTTCTGTGTGTATCACGACGAGGCGGCGGCGTGGGCGAAGTAACGGGCGGCGTCCAGCCTACCCGCCAGCAGCACTGCCACCCCCGCCAGCCACGCCGACCAACACGCCCTCGCGCCCGCCCCGCCCACGGACGCCTGGCCGTTGCTGATGCGCTGTGGGTTGGGCACGTTGTCGACGACCTCTGCCAGCACGAAGAGCGAGAGACTGACGTCGTGGTGGATGCGCGACGAGCGCTGCCGGAACATGGCCGCCACCTCTTGGGCAGGCTTCTCGCAGCGCTCACGCTCCTCCATCTGCATGTAGTGGCTGTAGGAGGCGTTTGTGGCGCCCGTGGTGACCTGCAGATGTCTGATCTGCAGGACCAAGTTGTCCTCGGTGTGCTGCAGCAGCTCCAGCACACAGTCCTCCTGCGGGGAGACAGAGTACAATGTGAGCCCCGACCCCAAGCAAGAGGCCCAGGCACTATGTGTGTGTGTGTGTGTGTGTGTGTGTGTGTGTGTGTGTGTGTGTGTGCCTGCCTCTGTAGTGCAGGTTACATTCTTTTCTCTTTGGGTAACTGTACGAGTGGATAATCAGGTTTGCTTGTAATGCCGTGTGAATCTCATTATTGTGTTTTACTGCCACACAGAACAGAGATACACAAAGATTAAACTCAGGTTGACATTTAATCAGCTTCCATCCTCCTTCATGTAAGATTAAATTGTTTATCTGCGAACAAAAACAAATTTAGCTTCATTGAGGATAAGCATTAAACTTCAACAACTAGCAGATGATATTCACAGCAGGGTAGGCAGTGGCTGAGTGGTGGCGTGCAGGGCCCACATTCACCGCGTGATAGACGACGCGGGCTCGAATCCCCACGCTACCACCTCGGATTTTCCAGTCACCGCCGAGTGGCTTAAAACTACCCACATGCTGTCCTGAAGACCACCCATGAACCCGGACTCTAGAGGAATCCGTCCAAGTGAATCAAGAAGGAATTCCGGGGGGCAGCATGAGCCAAGAGAAGATGGCGCCACTACAAACACTTGCCTGCGCCATGACGGGCTGGGGCAGACTACCATCCAGGCCCTTCAAGCAAGCCTACTGGCGCAATAGGCTTACACGCAAACAAAATTAAAAAAATAAAATAAAATAAAAACTGAGCTCGTGACCTACTAACGCACCAACAGTCAACAGTGAGGGAGAAAACATGTTATGGCATGCTAAACAATTTACCACCAAGCCCTGCATCCTTGAGTTAACCTTCCTGATAAGCTTTTCCTCGCATGGGTAAGGTTAGGCACCCATACATTGACCAACTCCATTCCTGACAGTACCATAGCCCCCCTTTAGCCGGTCTGTCTCTTTTTACTATACCACGTTGGAGGCGACTCAGCATTCACGAGTCACCCTCCCTGATGAACTCTTCCCCGCATGTCCAGTGAGAGCGACCCATGCACCGGCCCTTTCTCCCCCGAGGCACCGTGAGCCCCGCCACGACCAGTTCATCTCCCTTTACTACCACTATTTTTAGCCTCGCACACGGCTCGAAAAAGTACCAGTAACCCTACACGCTCCTGGCTCCCTGCTGCGGCCATCCCACCAACGCCTGAATACGTTGTAGAAATCGAAGTGTATATTGAATACACATAATAGTGATCCTAAGACTTCCATTGGCGCGTCCACAACTCTTTAGACAGCGCCCAATACGTTGATGTTATTGAAGACATAATCGATGGTTTTCAAGGGACGGGAAGCATTGGTCGGTCAGTAAAAGGAAAGCAATGAAGAAGAAGAAACAAATGACAAAGAGAAATATTCAGCAGCCTCGTGAGTTCGTTGGAAATTCGATGTCCTTTTAGAAACGTGACGAATGATGAAAGGAGATTTTTCACGTGAACGCATTTTCAGCCGGTTACTCTTGAAAGGGAAATGTGTAAACCTGCTTTGAAGAGAGAGAGAGAGAGAGAGAGAGAGAGAGAGAGAGAGAGAGAGAGAGAGAGAGAGAGAGAGAGAGAGAGAGAGAGAGAGAGAGAGAGAGAGAGAGAGAGAGAGAGAGAGAGAGAGAGAGAGAGAGAGAGAGAGAGAGAGAGAGAGAGAGAGAGAGAGAGAGAGAGAGAGAGAGAGAGAGAGAGAAAGAGGGTGGGGGAGAGGTAGGAGAGGAGAGCAGAAGGGCAGAAGGGCAGCGGGAAAGAGAAAAGGAAAAAACGAAGAGGAGCAGGAGGAGGAGAAGGAGGAGGAGCAAGAGAAAGAGCAGAGGAAGAGGCGGAGGAAGAAAAAAATGAGCTGTTACGTTATCGACTTGCAAGAGATCAAAGTCAGGGTATATTAATGACTTTCTCTTCAGCGCAGGCGTGAGTGAGAACCTTCGCCTTGGATGTTCATTATGAGAAGGGACGAAAAAATATGCACAGCTCGTCCTCTGTCTTCTCGACGTCCGAAATTTTACACAGGTTTCGTTTTTTTCCTTGAAGCGGAAGAGAACATTGAGTGACAAGGTTAAGGAAAGGTGGAGAGAGAGAGGGAGAGAGAGAGAGAGAGAGAGAGAGAGAGAGAGAGAGAGAGAGAGAGAGAGAGAGAGAGAGAGAGAGAGAAACGTGCCAAATTAGAGCTAATGATTTACCTTCAACAATAAATCATAATAAGTCTTGCTAATGAGAAGGTGAAAGATGCATGTCCGGTAGTTAAGGCGAGGGAGGAACGCAGAAGAAGACTAAAATGACCTCACCTCAACCTCTCAAAAGTAGCGCCTTATGTTATATTTCTTCACCTCAATTGACAGATAATCAACCTCCCCCCCTTTTTCCTTTTCTTTATCACAACCAGTCTAAATTAACACCACCTCAACTCCTCAACCAACCCGTAATTTTTTTTTCCTCGTTCCAACCTGTCCTTATCCACCAACCCTCTTTACCTCCTCTTTCCATTAGGTTTGCAGCGAAATTCTAGTACTCGTGGAGTGTAATAACATAAACAAGGATAGGATGAGCTACGGGAGGATCAGGGGCAACAAAGAGGAAAGGACAGTATCGTAAAGAGCAACTTGTATAGATATGAACGGGAACGGGAAAGAGCAATAAAAGAGAGAAGAGGATCATACAGACGAAGGAAAGAGGGATGGAGAGATAATTGAGGAACAGAAGGGAGTAAAGGAAAGGATATGTTAAAGCTATCACAACTCCACCTCCTTCTTCACTAACCAAAACTCATCCACCACCACCACCACCCCAACCACCTTCTACACCTCTTCCTCCTCCACCTCTAGCTGACGCTCCACAGACTCCCTCCTCTCTGGTGGGGTCATTTCGCGGCGCCCAAAAGCTTCTTCGGCGGCTGCTAACGAGTCTCGCGGTGCCTTTAGTGGGTCGGTGATGAAGATGTAAAATTAATTCTCCTTAAGCGACGAAGATATTAACTCTTTTTGTCTTACTTTCTCTCTCTCTCTCTCTCTCTCTCTCTCTCTCTCTTTCCTCGTAATTTAGGAAGAAGAAAATGATCTTATGGAGAGTGAGTGAGTGAGTGAGTGATGAGCAGGTCTTTTCTTTTTTTCTTTTTTTTTTCTCTCTCCATTAGCGTTATTTTCTTTTATACATATTTTTTTTTTTGTAGTGCGGGGAATTTATTTACGAGCAAGACGCGCTGTTAGTTTTTTTTTTTTAATCCAAGTGTTTTGTTGCATATCAATATTATCATTATTATTATTATTATTATTATTATTATTATTAGTAGTAGTAGTAGTAGTAGTAGTATTAACGGGTGAAAATAATACTTCACTAAGATTAAATAATGATGTATGCAGGTGTGATTTTTCTTTCCTCTATCTAAACGGCTTTGTATATTTCTAGTTATTATTTTTTCTTCTTCTTGAGTTTGAAAAGAATGTTAGGGACAGTAATATACCTGGCAATGTAAAACGAAGGAGATGGGGAATGATGATGGTGATGACGAAGAAGGAAGAATATCAATTAAGAGGAGGAGGAGGAGGCCAGGAGGAAGTAGGAAAAGAAGAAGAAGAGGAGCAGTCTGTAGATGAAGTGTCATGGAGGAGTGATGAGGAAGGAAAGGAAGAAGAAGGAAGAGGAGGAGGAGGCAAAACTAAAGGAAGAAAATGACTGATGATGAGGAACCGAGGGAGAAAAAAAAACGAACTATGAAAAAAAAGAATAAAGGGTTAAGGTTAGGCGGAGAAATGGGTGGAAGGGAGAGTTACCAAGCAGATAAATTAATGTAAAAAGAAAGCATAGATAATAAATACATAGATGATACAAAAAAATAAATAAATGTAACGTAAAAAAGAGAAAAGAAGTAGAAAATTAAAAAAAAAAGCAAATTAGATAATGAACACAAAGACAACAGATAATGAAAAATAAAGAGAATGTGAAATAGAGGAAAGGAGGAAAGAGTGAAGAGGAAAATGGGAGAGAAAGGAGGAAAGAACAGACATAGGTTAAGGAAAGGGTGAGAGGTAAAAAAGAAAACTATGGAAGGGAAATAGGAGAGAGGAAAAGGAAAAGGGAAGAAACTGTAAAAAAGGGAAAGTGGAGACGCAGGCAGAGGAGGAAATGTAGGGCGTTGAGTAGACAGGAGGAGTAGGTGGGGGGAGGTGGAGGGGGGTGTCCTCGAGGGGGGTGGAGGTCTGAAATCGATGGCTTAGAATGCTCTGGCGTATTCTGCACCTCCTTTAATGATCCACCTAATGATCCACCTTCCCTCCACTCCACTCCCCTCTCTCTTCCTTCCCTCCATCCACTCCTCCCTCCTCTCCTCAGTTACAGTCATTCGGATAGTAGAAAACAGCCTGGCTCTCTACCACCAATTCCCTCTCTCTCATTCTCTCTTCCTTTTCTACCTTCCCTCCCTCCCTCCTTCCACTTCCATCTGTTCCTTTCTCCCCTTCACCTCTACCTCTCTCCTTCTCATCCACGGTAACAGTCATTCGTATCGTGGGTAACAGTTGGATTTTCTACTTCTCCTCCTCCCTTCTCTCTCCCTACCTCATCTACCTTCCCTTCCTTTCACCTTCCTCTCCTTTCCCTACCTTTCCTCCATCCACGTTCTCCTTCCCATTTCATCCAGAGTTACAGTCATTCTCATAGTGGGAAATAGTTGACTTCCATTCTTCTCTCATCCCTTCTTTCTTTTCCCCTTCTTCTTCTTCTTCTTCTTCTTTCTGTCATTCCATATCTTCTTTTGTTATTTTCCTCCCTTCCATTTATTTTTCCCGCTCTTGCATCTTTTCCAGTTTTTTTTTTACTTCCGCTTTAACTTTTTAACTTTATCATCTCCATCTGGCCTTCAATCACTCATTAATTCTTCTTTTTTTTCCATTCTCTCTCTCTCATTCATGTCAATGTCTTAGTTTTCTTTTCTTTTTTTTATCTCTTTATTTTTCTCTAATCTATATCTCTCTCTCTCTCTTTCTCTCATTTCTCTCTCTCTCTCTTCTCTATCTTCTTCATTTCTTTCTGATTTCATCTTATTTTTACATATACCGCTCTTTTTCTCTCCCTTCAATCCTTCTTTAATCCTTCAACTCTTCATTTTATTTACTCTCTTTACTCTTCCCTTTCTTTTTTACCTCTCTCTACCTCTCCACTTTCTTTTAACCAGTTCTCCATAATTGATCCTTCACGTTGTTCCTCTTCCTTCAGTAAGCTCAGCAACTCTCTCTCCATTTTCTATCCTAATCTTCCTTATCCCTTACCTCTGTTCATTCTGTATGTCTTCCTCTCTCTGCTATGTACCTATCTCTACACAATTGATCCTACACGTTGTTCCTCTTCCTGCAATAAGCTCAGCAACTCACTCCCACGCACGCTCTATTTATAGTCTCCGGGAAATAGAAACAGCGACGAGTGGAGTGTAGCCGTTCACCCCAGGCTGGAGTGACTCAAGGCTCTGAAAATAGTCCTTGTTATCCCTTTGATGTGAGAAGGAAAGGAAGGGGAGGTCGGACATGACTCTGACTCTCTCCTGTGACTCACCTGGTAACCTGTAATTTGTCTGCCTTCCAGTGGTCACGTAGTCTTACCTTGTACTCTTTTTTTTGTCTTATTTTTTCGATTTTGCTCACTTTGTCTGGGTCTCTCTTACTGTGTGTCTGTCTATCTATCTATGTCTTTGTTTTTAATTGTGTCTGTCTGTCTGATTCTCATTTAGTTACTTCGTTTTTTATCTTTAGTAATTATTTTTATCCTTCGCTTATAACTTCTTCATTTACTTTTTCTTATCTCTTTCTTCATGTCTGTTTATCTGTTTCTTTTTGGTTTATTTTGTCTCCGTCTGTCTGTTTCTTTCTTTTTTATCCTCAGTCATTATTTTTATCCTTTGTTCATAGTTTTCCTTCATTTACTTTCTCTTATCTAAAATATTCTTCCTACTTTTCCGTCCTTCAACACACACGTCTTCTTCTTTTTGTATTTTATCCCGTTTTCTTTCCGCTTTCTTCCCTTCATTATAACTGGGAATCCACTTATACTCACTCGTTTTCCTCTCTCTCCCTTCCTCTCTCTCCCTTCCTCTCTCTCCTCTTCCCTCCCTGTCCCTCTCTCCATCCTGCCCTCTCACCATCCACTCATCCTTCCCTTCCTCTCTCTCTCTCTTTCCTCTCCTCCTTCACGTCACTTTCCTCTCTTATGTTGAAGGATTCCCCATGTGTCATTCTCCTTTTTCCTCCCCCTTCCCTCTACCTCTCTCTCTCGCTCTCCTTCCCACCACCCCTCTCCCTCTCCGTCTCTTCCTACGCCTACCCCTAAAACATGTAATAAAAGTAGCAATGTTATACGAGCAATACATGAAAGAGAATGCAAAATAGAGCTGTGTTAAGGAAATAAAGGAATATGTACTTTTGTGGAGGAGAATGGATATGAGTGTTAGTGAAGAGTTTGTCAGACGAAGAAAAAGATTGAGAGAGAGAAAGAATGCGAAAGGAAGAGTAGGTGGAGGGAGAGGTGTAGAAGAGAGGAAGAAGAAGATGAAAATTAAGTGAAAGAAGTAGTGAAGATGAAACTTAAGTGAAAGAAGAAGTGAAGAAGATGAAAATTAAGTGAAAGATGAAGTGAAGAAGATGAAGATTTAGTAGATGAAGAGGAAGAGAAGAAAAGAAGATGAAGAAGAAAGAGAAGACGGAAAAGAAGTCACATGAGGTAAAAGCGGATGTAAAAAGTAGATAAAAAGGGAAACAGGTAATAAACGAAATGCCTCACGAACGTAATTGGAAAAACACCTGGTGAGGGGAAAAATAATATGAATGTTAATGGAGGTGTAAAGTGAAGAGAGAATTGCCTGGGTGATGAAAGCAAAAGTGAAATTGAAGCAGATAAAAGGGAAGTCAACTGCATACATATTTTTTTTAGAAAGAGAGAACAGAATGGAAGGGAAATGTTAGACGCATTATAAAAGAGAAGAACAAAGGAAACATCAGCTGAAATGAGAACTTGCATTGCGAATTAATGTAAACGAGAAATATCCTCAAAATATCTGTAAAAATAATGGAAGGGGAGTTTATTGGAGGAGTAGGAAGAGGAAGAGGTGGAGAATAAGATGATGAAGAAAGAGGAGGTAGAGAAGAATAAGAGGATGAGGTAAAGGAGATGGACACGAAGAAGAAAGTTACGGGAAAGAGCAGGAAAGAGAGGTAGAGAAAATGGAGAAGAAAGAGGAGATGGAGAAGAAAAATTAGTATGAGATAAAGAAGATGGAGATGAAGAAGATATTTTATGGAAAGAGAACGAAGAGAGAGGTGGAGAAGAAGATGAAGAAAGAAGAGATGGAGAAGAAAAATTAGTATGAGATAAAGAAGATGGGGATGAAGAAGATATTTTATGGAAAGAGAACGAAGAGAGAGTGATGGAGAAGGAAATGAAGAAGAAAGAGGAGATGGAGAAGAGAAAAGTATACGGTGCAGAAAATGAAGATGAAGAAGTAAATTTAAGGAGAGAGTATGTAGAGAGAGGGCGAGGTGGAAAAAATAACAAAAAAAATGAAAAATAGCATAGGAAGGAAGAGAGAGAGGTGGAGAAGAAGCTGAAGAAGAAAGAGGAGATGGAGAAAAAAAGTGAGGTAAAGAAAATGAAGATGAAGAAGAAAATTTAAGGAAGGAGTAGGAAGAGAGAGGGCGAGGTGGAGGAAACAAAAATAAATGAAAACTAGAAGATGAAAAAGAAAGACGTATAAGATGAAGATGAAAACGATAACTCTAGCTCGAAAACAAAAAGAGTGGATCGCGGAGGCAGGAGAGGCAGTAAAAATGACGAGGAAAAATCTCAGAATTAACTTAATCTCTCAGACTTTCAAGGTCGTAGGAGCGTTAAAAGGAAAAAAAGGAAACTACGAACGACCATGACCTTGAAGAAAGAGATAGAAAGAACGTGAAAGATGAGGAGGAGAGGGAAGATTAGAAGGATGGGAGATAGGAAAGTGGGTGTAAGGTAGGGTGAGTTAGAGAGAGAGAGGGAGAGGGAGATAGAAATGGGAGGCAAAAATGGTTGAAATAAGGTAGAGGGAAATAAATGAGGAGATGGGTAGGTATTTGGGGTTGGCTGGAGATGTTTTATGTTCAGTAGGAAAGGGAAGAGGTAGGAAAAGGGTAAAGGGAAGAGGAGAGGATAGGGGAGGTGAAAGAGTTCCAGTGGGCTTGAGAGGAAGAGAGGAAAGAGAAGGAAAAGGGAGAGTAAAGAAATGATGGGAAAGGGGAAATGGAAGGAAGGATGTGAGAGGGAATAAAAGGGAAAGATGTGAGAGAAGGAAAAGGATTGGGAAAGAGGGAGAGAGGGGGAGCGAAAAGAGGGGAGACTATTGTTGGTCTAAGAGGGAGGGAGATGAAAGTATGTAAAAAGAAGAGGGAGGAAGAAAATGGGAAGGAAGAGAAGCAAAATACAAGAGAAAGATGTGAGAAGGAAGAGAACTGGAAGAGAGAGAGAGAGAGAAAGAGAGAGAGAGATGAACTGTGGGTGTGATATATGTGGAAGGGAATGGGAAGAAGAAGAAGAAGAAGAAGAGGAAAGTGGTAAGGAAAAGAAGCAAAATACAAGGGAAAAAAATGAGAAAGAAGAGGATGGAGATGAAGAGGGCGGGAGTGCAAAGAGGGAGGGGATACTGTGGGTCTAAGAGAGGGGGGAAGGGGGGGGGGGCGAGGTGGAGGCAAGTTTGGTAATAAGGTAGTGCCTCTGAGGACCCCCGGAAATTACCTGTCTGACCTAATTAACATCACGTGCACGCTGTCCTAATGAAGAGAAAAGAATGTCGAGTATAATTTTTGTAATCCTCGTTTTTTTTTTTTTCGTTTTCATTTCTTTTATTTTTTTTTTCATATTTCTATTTTGTTTTAACTTGGGTTCCGGATATGAGAAGGTGATGTGTTGCTTTTGTGTTCTGTGTGTTTTGTGTTTATTTTGGTTATTATTTTTTTTCGCTGTGGTAAGGTAGACTGTTTTATTTTTTTTATTTTCATTTTTTTAATTAGTTTTCTCACCTACATGTTTTTTTTTTTTACGTTGTTACCTTTAGCTATGTGGCGGTTCCTTAATAATAGGGAAAATAATTGCAAAGTTTCATCATTAACATCATCACCACCACCACCACCACTATCATAATCACCACCATCCTTACCAACACCGCTCCCACTACTAACATCACCACCACTATATAACCACTCCCAACACCACCACCACCACCTTCATAACCACCACCGCCTTCATCACCACCACCACCTCAGTCACCACCACTATCAACACTACTCCCACCACCACCACTAACACTACCCTCATAACCATCACCATCCATGCCAATGCAGCTCCCACCACCACCACCACCACCACCACCACCACTCTCCCTATCAGCAAGACCAATACTATGAACAGAAAAGTCCCTCTTGCAACGTCTGGAAAGAGCATTTGATCGTTCTTACTTCGGTGCACATCAAGAGGAAAATGAAAGAGGAGAGGAGACGCGGAGAGACGGAGAGAAGACTGACACTAGGAGGAAAGGGAGGAAAAAACGGAGGAGGAGTCGGAGGAGGAGGAGGAGGAGGAGGAGTTTCAGGGAAGAGTAGGAAGAAGGAGAGATGGAGAGGAAGACGAAGAAGAAGAAAGAGAAAATGGAGGAGGATAAAGTATAAGGTGAAGAAGAGGGAAGTGAAGAAGGAAGGAAAGAGAAGAGGGAGAAGTACAAAGGGACGATAAAGAAGAGAGAAAAGATGAAAAAGAAGAGGTATGAGGTGAAGAAGATAAAGATAAAGAGGAGGAAGAGCAAGTGGAGAAGAGAAAATGAAGAAGAAAGAAGAAGATGGAAAAGAAAAAAAAGACGAGGTGAAGATATAAATGAAGAAGACGAAAAGAAGAGAGAAAAAGAGCAGCAAAATAAAGATAAGAAAAGATAAAGAGGATGATGACAATGAGAAAGAAGAGGAATAGATGATGATGAAGAAGAATTAAGATGGAGAAGAAGGAAAAAAAGATCTGCAGACGGAAATAAATACCCGAGGGAGATAGAAAGATAGAGAGATAGAGAGAGCAAGAGAAGGAGAAGAGGACGCGTGCTTGAGGTAAAACTCTTAACACTATATTGGCGGGCGCTATCCACATGATTTCCCAAGACGCTCGTAACCACGCTCCCGACGCCTCGCTCACCCGGGCATAATATTTTCACCTGGGAACTTGTGAGGTTTTGAATGCTCACCTGGAGGAGGGAAACCGCTCACCCAGGGACTTACCTACCGGCGGGGTGTGGGTCTACCTCTTAAAGCAGGTGAGAGGAAAGGAAGAGAGAGGATATAGGGAGTTTAAGCAGGTGAGAGGAAAGGAAGAGAGAGGAGATAGGGAGATGAGGATAAAAAGAGAGAAAGAGATGTCGGTGAAGGGTGAGGAAGGACTAATAGATACCTACGCCGTGTGAAGTGAGAAGAAGAGAGAGGGGGAGAAGAAGAGATAGGGAGTGAGGAGAAAGAGAGAAGAGAGATGGGGTAGACCACGCATTGAGGGACATAGCTACCTGCGCCGTGTTAGGTCTATCTTTTAAAGCAATGTGAGGGGAAGAGAGAGGCTGAGAAGTAGGGTGATGAGGAGAGAAAGTGAAGTTAGTGAGCGCTGAGGTGGTGTCGTGATTTGGGGTTGGTGCGTACGGGAATATGTGTTTGTGATGAGGTTGTGGTGTTGGTGATGGTGGTGGTGAAGGAATCGTGGTAGTGGTGATGTTGTGATGGTATTCTTCTTAATGTCTTGTTTTCTTGGTGTGATGAGATTATTTAGATCATCTTTCCGTCATTATCTTTACTTCAACTCGATTCTCTTTCTCTTCCCCACAAGCACATTCACGCATACACAAAGATAATCCGATATACACGAAAAAGAAAGTAGACCAAAACACAAATCAAGCAACAAAAAAAAGCATCCTTGAAAATCATCACCAAGCAAGAGTAAACGAACGTAACGTCAAGAAATACACAGATCCAAAAAAGCGATAATAAACTAGGAGCATCGTAACTTGGAAACGGAAGAAAGAAAGCCTCAGAACGAAGAAAAGGCAAGAGAGAAACAACGCCGCGTCAAGGAACACTCAGAAACAAAGGAGAGGATGAACTTTTTCTTTTTCGTCTTCTTTTCCACCTCTCCCTCTTCCTGCTTCCCTCTTCACTTCCCTCTTCTTCACCTCATGCTTTCTTTTCTTTTTCGTCTTCTTTTCCACTTATCTCTCTTCCTGCTTCCTTCACTTCCCTCTTCTTCACCTCATGCTTCCTCTTCTCCATCTCTTCCTTGTTCTTCATCTTCACCGTTCCTTCTTCCTACTCTTCCCCTTAAACTCCTCTTCCTCCTCCTTCTGCCCTCCCACTCCTGCTCCTCCTCCTCCTCTCCCTGCTCCTCTTCCTCCTCCTCCTCCTCCTCCTCCTCCTCATAACTTGGAAACGGGAGAATGAAAACCTTAGCACTGAGAGAAGCCAAGAGAGAAACAATACTTCGTCAGGAAATACATAGATGCAAAAGAGAGAATAAACGAGAAACATTAAAAGAGGAAAACGGGAAAAGACCTCAGTACAAAAAAAGGAGGAGAAAAACAATAAACTAACTAAATAAATAAATAAATAAAATAAATAATAAACTAGGGGTGTTAAAATTCGAAAACCGGAGAAGTATGCGAAAAAGAGAGCAAGCGAGAAAAAAAATCAGAAGTAGAAAACCGAGGAAGAAACAAATGCAAAAAAAAAAAAAAATAAGCGAGAAGAATAAAAAGACAAGAACTGGGGAAGAAGTAGATGATAAAGGGAGAACAAGCAAGAAGGATTGAAAGTGGAAGACAGGGGAAGATGTAAATACAAAAAAAAAGCAATAAGCAAGAAGGAATAAAGTAAAAAAAAATGGAAGAGAAATAAATACAAAAGACTGAACACACGAGAATAATTAAAACTGGGACACAGGCGAGAAGAGACGATCAAAACAGTACAGCACAAAATTATAATAAGAATCAACACAAGGACTACACAGTGCGAGCCAGTACAAAGCCTTCTCCCACGCCTACTACTGGAAAGCGACTGCAATGAAGATCTCGGTACCTACCCCCAAATCCGCGGCGATGGAGCGGAAGAGAAGCTGCAGGTGGCCCAGGGCTTCCACGGCGCCTCCCCCTGTCACGTTCCTCAGCAGCGCCTCCTCCGTCTTGCTAAACCCCAGCAGCAGGAACAGGCCCGTCGGCAGCTCGAACTCCTCTGCGAAAACACGCCAACACCCGACCGTTATGGATTTTCACTCGAGGGGGATTTCGGGCTATTGTTGAAGTCCTCCCTGTCGTAGGCTCTTTTTCTGTATCACCGTTTTCTCTTACACAGGAAATTGGCACTATATATTTTTTTTTTCCTTTCTGAATTCCGTTTTTTTGTGTGTGTTGATTTTTTTTAATGCTATATGTTTGGTTCTGTACACGTGGATTAGTTTTATGAGGTACAGTTTGCAATATACGTGGAAATATGCAAAAAAACACATGATTATTAATAGTTTTGAGGCTACGAGAGAGAGAGAGAGAGAGAGAGAGAGAGAGAGAGAGAGAGAGAGAGAGAGAGAGAATAAAGCTACCTCAGATCGCTGCCGCTCGGATAACCTAACAAGAGGGGTGACAATTATATTCACGCATCAATACACGCCTTTGAATAGCGCCTTTTGCCCCACTCTATTCTTTCTTCTTTTCACAATGCTCTTCCCTCAGCCCTCCCTCCATTCCCCTCCTCCCTACCCTTCACACTCTAATCTCCTCCTCCTCTCTTCTCCATTCCATTCTTGCTTCATCTATAAAACATCTCACCTATACTTCATCCTTTTAAGTTTTACCCATCCTGTCTTCCTTCCCTTTTCTAATTTCTCGACGTTTTTCATTCTCCTTCCTCCCCCTCAAACTTCCTTCTTAATCTCTCCCTTCCCTTCTTCCTTAATCTATAAAATATTTCACTTTCGTTTACTCCTTCTCTAAATTAAATCTATCCTCTCCTTCCTTCTCGCTTCTTCCTTCTCTTTTCTAATTTGTCTACGTTTTTCATTCTCCTTCCTTCCCCCTCAAACTTCCTTCTTAATCTCTCCCTTCCCTTCTTCCTTAATCTATAAATTTTCACTTTCATTTACTCCTTCCTCAAATCAATCCATCCTCTCCTTCCTATTCGCTTTTGGTTTCTCTCTCATTTTTCTTTCATTCTCCTACCTTCTTCTTCATTCAAACAATATATATTCTTTTCTCCATACTGTTTGCTTGTCTTCCTTTAATTTCCTTTTCTATATTCACCTCTCTCCCTACAGCATCCATATTTCTTTCGTTCTCTTCTCTGCTTTATCTTCCTCTTTCTCTCTTTCCTATTCACTCTCCTGCTATCCGTTGTCTTTCTCTCAAACCCAAATTCATCTTCCCTTTCACTTCACTTCTTTAACCTTTCTCGCTTTTATTTGAACTTCCCCTTCCTCAGTCATTCCCTCCTTCCTTGTGTTCTAAAATAAATCACTTTCTCTATTATTTATCCTCCCTCTTCCTCGAACATTCCCTGTCTTCCCAAATCAAACATTATTTTTTTCCATCTCCTTCCTCAGTCATTCCCTCCTTCCTTCTCTTCTCAAACCAATCACAGATACTCTCATAACCTTCCCCTTTCCATCTTTTACTTTCCTCTACCTCACAAGACCTTTTTCCATCCCTTTGAGACACTGCAACAGCTTCTTTCTCGTCCCTACTCCGTCCCTTGTTTCCCGGAGCGTATTTTTGCTGTTCCTCACCTTCTTTTGGCCTTTGACACACGAAGTCGCCCGAGTAACAGACACACTCGCCCCTCTTGGCTTGGTAGGCGGGAGCGTTGTGGTTGTACACGGCGTAGCTCGTCTCACATGGGCGGTTCTCGAGACACTCCAATACCTAGCAAGCCGATCAGAGCAGGTGTGCCGGAAAGAGAGGGAGAGGGAGGTAGATTCAGAGCGTTTGTTTGATACGTGTTTTTTTGTTTTGTGGTCTGGGTTTGTGTGTGTGTGTGTGTGTGTGTGTGTGTGTGTGTGTGTGTGTGTGTGTGTGTGTGTGTGTGTTTTGAAGTGAGTTTAGGCTAGTTTTTCGGCTATTTCATTTTTTGGTGTATGTTTTCTAGTGAGTTTTGATTGGCTTGAGGTGTGTGTGTGTGTGTGTGTGTGTGTGTGGTTTTGTTTTGTGTGTGTGTGTGTGTGTGTGTGTGTGTGTGTGTGTGTGTGTGTGTGGGTGGGTGCTGGTGTGTGTGTGTGTTTGAAAGTTTGTCAATGATTAATGAATATAAATAGGTTTATGTAGTTTTCTAATTACAACTGTCGAAAAAAATGAAATAAAAAAAACATACCGCAGGATCACAAATAATATAATGATCGAGACATTATAGTAAAAGAAAACAGAGAGCAGCACAGAGAGAGATAATCCGAGGTGACAGACGTAGATAAAATAAAAAGAATAATAAAGTCAAGAGAAAAGAAGAGAACTAGATAGATATAATGGACACGATGAGACATAATTAAGACTGACCTTGCATTTCGTTCTCTCGTGCAGCTCGCAAAAGCACAACTCGGAACAGTCTTGGTCGCCCTCTTTATAAAGCTGAAAATTAGAGAGAGAATGCGAAGGAAGATGAATACACGGGGGTTATTATTTTCTCTCTCTCTCTCTCTCTCTCTCTCACACACACACACACACACACACACACACACACACGCACACGCACACACACACACACACACACACACACACACACACACACTGCCAGGACTTGAGCTCAATAACTTTCACCTCTCAATTACCGAGCAAAGTGGCGACACACACACACACACACACACACACACACACACACACACACACACACACACACACACACACACACTCACCCGCATGCTGCCTCCCTCTTCGATGATGTGTGATCGAGTGTCCCAAGGTCGCCTCACCTCGCAATACCCTGAAACACAAGAGAGAACAGCACACAACCTTAGTAACACACCTCCGTCAACACTACTGTACCAACAACACACGATATCAATCAGTATTACATTTTTAAAAGCACCAACTATCAACAACAATCATAATATCGAAACACAATCTGATTTTTTTTCTCCTATTTGCCCATTTGAATATACAAGTTATCGTGTTTTTTTCTACATATTAATAACAATAAGCGACTAATGTAACACAAGCTCTCTGAATAGTTTGGTCCATTCCATTAGCTCTCCCTTTCCTTTCCTTTATCTTACCTCTCTACTCTCCTCCCTCTTCTACTTTCCTTGCCTTCTGCTCCTGTTATTCGTACCCCATTCTACCTTCCCTCTTCTGTTTCTACCTCTCTGCAATCCTCCCTAGTCTTCCCACATTCCTCCTCCTCCCCTCTGTTCCCTCTATCCCGCTCCCTAATCCACGTAACGCCCCTCTAATCTCTCTCTCCCCACCCTCTCGTTCAGCAACCCAACCTTCCCCTCTCATCCTCTTCACTTTCCCCCCTCTCGCTCTCCCTCCTCATCCCTCTCCCTTTATCTACAATCCAACTCTTCCTCTGGCTCCCCTTAACCAACCTCTCTCCCCTTTCTCTGGTCATTCCCCCTTTTCTATTCTTCAGGGTCTTTTCTCCCCTCACCTCCCCATTCTAAACCAACCTCACTTCCCTTTACATCTCCCCTCCCTTTGGTCGTTTCTCCCTTCCTATTCTTCAGTCTCTTTTCTCTCCCCTCAGCTCCCCCCGCGTCCTGCCTCCCTTCCGAAGAGACCCCAAGCCTCTCCTCCCCCGAAACATTATCAGGTCTATTTTTGCACCCTTCTAAATTACCGGAACCAGATTAATTTTCAGCGAGGCATTAATTACGGAAGAAAATAGTGCACCGTCACCCCAGCGAGAAAGTTTACGTCTTCTGCTGGACTCTCTAACTTCCTCTGCTTCTCGCTCTCTCTCTCTCACTCTCTCTCGTTCTCTCTCTCCTCTGATGATCCCTTCTACTTTCCTTCCCAAAACTAAACCGCATTCATTCCCTCTTTCCACCTCCTCTTCTCCCTTCTCTCTCTGTTTATCCCTCTTCTCATCCCTCAAACATGCTCTATAAACCCCTTAAAAGACACTATCCTCCTGCAGAAGTGGTAGTAGGAACAAAGAAGAAAGGGGAGGGCAAGAAAGTAAAGGGTAGAGGAAAGAAGAAAATGCAGGTAGGGAAAGTTATAGAAGGAAAGAGTAGAAGAAAGAAAAGATAAGACAGTATAGGAAGGAGAAAAAGGTGTAAGTATAAGGAGATATCGATAGAAGAAACTATAGAAAAGAAAGTACTTGAGAGAGGAACAGGCGTATAGGGTGTTTTTAGTATGCTCAGAAATAATTTTATGGAGTTGAATCGTCTTGGGTGTAAGCTTTACTTCCTTCTGTCATATCAAGGCAAAACACGTGACACTGGGAAGATTTTTCTCGCTCGTTTTATTTATTTCTATCTCTCTCCCACGTTTTCCGGATGCTTTGCCTCAGGCTCTTTATTTGTTGGAAAAGTATTTAAGCGGATCAACCAATAACGCGAGCCGGGATGAAAAAGAGAGAGAGCTAGCTGCAGAGAGAAAGAAAGATTAAAACCAGCATCAAGAACCATTCCGTCGCCCAGTGCTCTTCGGCGTGTGTCTCGTATAAGCTCTCCGTTTCTTTAACAATCCCATCAGGTGAGAATCGGCCTGATGAGGATGGTAATGACGTGAACTTGGACAATTATCATGAAGCTTCTCTCTTCTCATCGTTAATGCCATTAGGACCAACAGTTACGACTCCGAGTCCTCCTTTCCGTCTCGCTGCTCCAACTCCCCGTCTTCAGGGAAATTACTTTAGGCAAGATTTCCGCCCCAAGTTTGCCTGAAGGAGCTACCCGCCGCCCCTTGCCACAGATTCTTAACTTTGCACCTCGCTTCACCTCGCCTCACCTCGCTCCGCCTCTCCCCGCCTCGGAACCTTCAATATCTCGTGCTGGTCGTCTCTTGCTATTGGTGCCTTTGTAGTTTGGGGTCTGGAAGTGTTTGATGTATTGGGAATGTATGATATTTTTTGATTTGCAGTGTTCTGGTTATTTATTTCGTGGTTTTAGTGTCTTGGTATTGCTTGGATTCTTTGTAATTTGGGGTCTGAAGCTTTCTGATGTATGTTTAATGCCGGTTTGGTGTTTGGAAAGTGCATGTTTTTTCTTATGATCGGTTTTGTTTTGATTATTCCTGATTTTGGTTTTCTGCATATTTTTCAAGGATTTGTGACCTGCTATGATATCCTCCGCAGGTAGTATTGAAATCTGTTTTTGCTGCAGGAAACCAATATTTTCGTTTTTTTTTCGTTTACGTTTATGGGTGTGTAAGCATTGATGGTGGATTGGAGGTAGTATAGATATAAGTTGTGGTGAACCTGATAATGGTAATAATGTTGATGACCAGCAGAAGCAGTGGTGGGAGGAACTGTTACATTATCTTTGCGTATAGTTGTGGTGGTGATGGTGCCGGTGTTGGAGGTGGTGATAGCGGTGATAATGACAGGGGTGGTGATTGGTGGGGCTGTTATACTTACTCTCCGGCAGCGTTGTCGTGGGTATGGTGGTGGTGGTGGGCGAGGTGGTGGTAGTGGTGGTGGTGGTGGTGGTTGTGGTGGTGGAGGTGGTGGTGGTGGTGGAGGTGGTGGGGGCGGCGGGGGCGGCGTGCGGGGGCGTGTGGCCGCGCGGGGAGGAGCTGGCCACTTTTCTCGCCTGCAACCGCGTCCCGTCGTTTGCCTCCACGTTTGCGTCGTTCTGGTCATCTGAAGGGTCGTAGCGAATGTCGTCGTCGTCGTCGGTGTGGTCGTCGTGGTTGTCGTGGTCGTCGTCTCGTCCCCCTCCACGACCCCCGGCGAGTTTGGCGTTCTTTTCTACTAAGACAAAAACATTGATAACCTGATAGTCTGAGTAGGCACAAAAGTTATATTTACATTGTTTGACACTTATTTTTTTGTCCTCATAGCCAATAGATCTAATACTGACGTCTGTGCATTTAAATATATATAAAAAAAAGCTTGAGTATATTAGTTCGACTTCTTAACTTACAGGTCTAAGTTTAAATTGGGTAAAAAAAGTTTGGTATTGAATTCATGAACAGTTTTTCGTTTTCGTATTTAATAGATCTAGGTTTAAAAGGTCATGTTTATATGCAACATCATATATATAGAATTGTTTAACACTAAGAGATCATATATTTAAATGTGCAGTGACTTTTACATTAAGCTAAAATACATTTTTTCTCGTCATAGTGATTAGAGTTTGTCTTTTTCGGAGGGTGGGGCTTTGGCGATGCTGATGGTGGCGGTGAGCATGATGATGGTGGCGTTGGTGGTGATGATGATAATGATAAGGGTTGTTGCGGTCATTAGGGAAAGGGAATTACTAATCGTGTGTACCTATGTGACGCGGGCCTCTCTGTGACTTGCGTTATCCCTAAGTCGCATCCTAGGGCACTTCCATGACAGAGGCACTCAATTTTACCAAGAGCTCTCCTGTTTTTCCGTTCCCCTGTCCCTCCCACCCTCCTCCTTGCCTTCCCTTTCTTACCTTTGATGCTGTTCTTCTCCGCCTCGTCCTCCTCCATGAAGACAGGCGCCAGAATGTCCACCTGGAAGCCCAGCCGCTTGAGGTGGTAGGTGAGCTGTGCCTCGACTGTGGGGGAGCGGCGGGTGAGTCACAGTCACACTTTTCCCTCCTGCCTCGACAACTTCCACAAAAAATATGTATCAAAGAGGAATGCAAGGACGTGCCTCGCTTTCCCAAATATTTGCCTCCAACTTGACTTGAAAATCTGATCGAATGCATAAAATATTTCCTAAGGAATATATATATATATATATATATATATATATATATATATATATATATATATATATATATATATATATATATATATATATATATATATATATATATATATATATATATATATATATATATATATATATATATATATATATATATATATATATATATATATATATATATATATATATATATATATATATATATTCCGAAATGGAAAAGAGCAGAACATTGAGGGACAAGACAAAGCTTTTAGGAAGTTAGCAGAGCCCGAGGCAAAGTTAGAGCTGAGGTTCCCGCCGCGGCCTGATGCCTCACGACCAATGGAAGCATTTTCATATTGCTTGATGTCGCCGAGCCTCGCCTCCACGCCCACACTCGCCCTCCTGTTGACATCTCTCTCGTCAGGGCAACCAACCGTTTCTTCTCTCATTCCCACGCTGCTGTTGTTGTTTTCTTTTCTCTTAATATTACTGATATGCGTAGTGTGATGCAAGAAAAGTGAAACACATTATAATGTGCTTGTTTTCATGTTAAGATAAATGCAGCAGCTGTGGACAGGTCAAAGTAATTCAATGAGGGACAGCATTATTCGATGCCTTTCCTAATTTTATTTAATACTGACTAGAATGTAATTGACCTTTGCCGATAAATCAGTGATAAATGATAGTCTGTGTATGTACTTTGTGAATAAGTAAATATAAGTGGCAGCTTCCTGGATATGCAGTATTGAAAACCATGAACTTATGAGGCTGCATCCTCGCCACCACTGTACCCGCCCGCCGGGTGATCAAGAACAGAGATTCTCAAAGGCCAGATTAGCAACAGGCGAGTTGGCGGGAAGCTCAGCTGTATCTTCCACCCCAGAGACTCTTTTCTGCCCGGACTGGCGGCAGGTGGAAGCAGGTGTGCGTGTACTGACCTACACAGGGGTTGCCCCAGATGAGCCGCTTCCAGGCCAGGCACTGGTTGATGTCTTGGAAGGCGATGCCCTTACACACACAGTTGGTGTGCAGGTCCGTGCCCAGCAGCCCCAGCATGGCCTTGGTGCACTCCCGGTGGTGCCCCGCGCAGCGACCCGTCACGGTGTCCGCCGCGCACGACAGCTCGTAGTGCTCCAGCCGATACCTGCGGGAGGCGGCGGAGGCATCGGTGAGAAGTGGCGTTTGTGGCTAATACTTGCTGGGAGAAAAGGCTCCGAGTAATGAGAGGAGCTGGAGGCATGCTGTGGCGGGATATAGGACCAACATTCCTATAGCAGCAAAAATGAAATGAATATCTTTGTTCAGGAGAAAAATAATACCAGTTTCAAGGCAGATGTAAACAGATGAATTACAAAGCAAGTTAAGAAGTAAAAATTATAAAATGCCATGAAAATAAGTAATACCCGACCGAGTACATGAATTACGAAACTTATTTTTTTATAATACCGACAGGAGAATCTAGCATATGCAAAACATCAATAGCAGACTTGGAAGAGACGTAGCACGAAGCAAGCAGAAAAAAAACTCTACAAATAAAAATAGAGGCGCCTCGTGAGTCTTGGATGTTCGCCACACAGACCGAACACTTCAGGGATGCACACACTTCAAAGGGAGATGAAAATAAGAAAACCGCTTACTTATAAACATTGAAACATGAAATATGGATCAAGGGAAAACGAGCAGGGCAACACACACACACACACACACACACACACACACACACACACACACACACACACACACACACACACACACACACACACACACACACACACACGTTCACGCACACCACACCCAGTCGCCCCCATTGAGAATCGAGCAAGCAAAAGGAAGAGTTTTATTTTATCTGAACTGGAAGAGAAGGAGAAGAAGGAGGAGAAGGAGGAAGAGGAGGAGTAAGAAAACTATAAAAAAAATGACGGTAACGAGTACGGTGCAACGATTGAGAAGTAAAGAAAGATAAAAAAATAAAGTAAAGGAAAAACAAGAAGGAGAGGAGGAAGACAATTAAGAGAAAGGAGAAGAGTAGCTTAAGTACGAGAAGGAGCAAAAAGAGGAGGAGTAAGAACAGTAACGAGGAGGGGAAAGATATTAAAGAGCTACTCGGAGAATGGAGAGCAAGTGGAGCAGTAAGAATTAGGAAAGGGAGGAAGGAGGGCAGAGAAGCCAAAAAATATATGATGAGGGAAGAAGAGGGGACGGGAAATGATAGGAGTGTTTAAAGAGAACAGCACAGCATTCCCCTACACAGCTTAAAGAAGAGATGAAGAGGAACTTAAAAATAAATACGGAAGCATTAATTAGAGAGAGGAATAAGATGAGGGTTGCAAAAGAGAAGAGGGGCAATAATTGGGATGTTGAGAGAGAAGATGCAGCATCGCTCTACGTTAGGTAAAGAGAAAACTTGAAAAAACAATCGCATCTAGCAATTTAAGAGAGTGAAAAAAGAGGATGACAGGAAAAGAGGAAGAGGAAACTGATAATGGTGGAGAGAAGAGAAGAATGAAAATAATTGGGATGCTGAGAGAGAAGATGCAGCATCCCTCTACGTTAGGTAAAGAGAAAAGCTTAGAAAAAAAAAAACTACCAATTTAGGAGTTAGAAAAAGATGTTGAAATGAAAAGACAAAAAGGAAACTGATGGTGATGGAAAGAAGAGATTAGAAGGGAAGAGGGAAAATGTTAGGGATGTTAAGATGTTAGAAGATGCAGAAGATGTTGAAATGAGAAGAGGAAAAGGAAACTGATGGTGGTGGAAAAAAGAGATGAGAAGGGAAGAGGGAAACTAATAGAGATGTTAAGATGTTAGAAGATGCAGTATCCCTCTACGCTAGGTAAAGAGGAAAACTTAAAAATAAATATCGCAACCACCAATTTAGGAGAGTTAAAAAAAGATGATGAAAGGAGAAGAGGAGAAAGAAACTGATAGCGGTGGGAGGAGGATAAACGCAAAATCCCTTGACGCTATTTATAAAAGATGAAGAGGAAAACTTGAAGCAAATTGCAAAACTACGAATTTAAGGGAGAAAAATATCGTTAAAGGAGAAGAGAAGAGAAACAAATTAGAGATGTAAATATGAGAAGCTAGAGAAAAAGAAGAAAAGACGAAAGGGTAAAGAGGAAAAAGGATAACTTATAATAAACTCCAAAACTACGAATTTAAGGGAAAAATTATCGTTAAAGGAGAAGAGAACAGGAAAAATAAGAGTAGTGTAGAGATGAGAAGCAAGAGAAAAAAAGAAAAGAGGAAAAGGGAAAGAGGAAAGAGGATAACTTTTTTGGGTAGGCGGTGGCTGAACAGATAGCAAGACGGCCCCTCGTTCAGGAGGACGCGAGTTCAATCCCCGACCGGTGCCACCAAGCTGGGATTTTTTTCAGCCGCCGCCGAGTGGCTTAAAATTATCCACATGCTGTTCAGAAGACCACCTATCAACCCGTACTCTAGATTCTAGGATTAAAGATGAGCTCCGGGAGGGCAGCAAGAGCCAATGCAAGATGGCGCCACTATGAACACTCGCCTGCGCCAGAACGGGCTGGGCCGACCATCAGGACCCACCGGCAAGAAGCCTTGGGCCGACCATCAGGATCCACCGGGAAAAAGCCTACCGGCGCAATAGGCTAAGACGTAAACAAATAAAAATGAATTCCAAAACTACGAATTCGAGAGAAAAAAAAATACTTAAAGGAGAAGAGAAAAGGAAAAATATGAGAGTGTAGAGATGAGAAGCAAGAGAAAAAGAAGAAAAGAGGAAAAGGGAAAGAGGAAAGAGGAAAACTTATAACCAATTGTACAACTACGAATTTGAGAGAGAAAAAAAAATATAGTTAAAGGAGAAGAGAAGAGGGAAAATAAGAGAGGTGTACAGAAGAGAAGCAAGAGAAAAAGAGGACAAGAGGAAAAAGGGAAAGGTGGATAACTTAAGGAAAATAATGAACCACTATTTAGAGAGACAAAAAAGTGCACTGTTCGGAATGCCGCGGGAACCTATACTCCAGGCAGCTTCCAAAACTGTCGGCGCGCGGGATTTATAATAGAAAGCTTGAAGGGCAAACTCCATTGACGTTATTTATAGAAGAAGAAGAGAAAAGCTTTTAAAAATTGCGAAACCACGAATTTAAGTGAGAAAATATAATGTAAGGACAAGAGAGGAGGGAAAATAAGAGGGGTGTAGAGATGAGAAGCAAGAAAAAAAGAGGAAAGAGAAATAGGAAAACTTAGAAATACTTGCAAAACTACGAATTTGAGAGAGGGAAAATATAACGAAAGGAGAAGAGAATAGAGAAAATCAGAGGGGTGTAAAGATGAAAAGCAAGAGGAAAAGAGGAAAGAGAAAACAGGGAAAACAGGAAAACTTAAAAAAATCAACTACCATTTGAAAAGAAGAAAAAAAAATGCATATGCGAGAAAAAAAAAAAGAGAAGAGTAACAGGTTAGAGCGAAAGGAAAATAAAGAGGTGTGTGGAGAGGAGAAGCAGCATCCATTTACACTAACTAAAACAAAAAGAAAATGAGGAAAACTAAAAAAAATACTGAAAGGAAGAAAAAATACGCTCCATTCGGCACATCGCTGGAACCTATACTCCATCCAGGCAGCGCACAAAATTATTATATCTACACGCGGGATTTATAATTGAAGGCTTGAAGGGAAAGTGCTTGTTTGTGTGCCGTGTGTGTGTGTGCGGGAGTCGCTCTGAAAGGGAAACCAGAATTAAGTAAAGTGATATTGCTTCCCTGTCGCGTCCCGCCTCGAGGATGGTCCCGGTTTTGTTGGTGTAAATTGCTTTCATACGTGGAAACAAACAGCTTTAGGCGTCTCCTCTTATTTATATTCGCCTCTTCTTGAAAACTGTTAAAAGTTGATATATTTTCTCGTACTTGGGGGCTACACATGTGCCTTTCCTGTGTTAAATTGCTTGGCTTTTTTTCAATAAATTGCTTTCATACGTGGAAACAAACAGCTTTAGGCGACTCTTCTTATTTATATTCGCCGCTTCTTGAAAACTGTTAAAAGTTAATATATTTTCTCGTACTTAAGGGGAGGGGGGTTACACATTGTCTTTCCTGTGCTAAATTGCTTGGCGGCTTCATTTCAATAGATCTCCCTTATTTCTTGACCGATTTTTGTCATTCACTTTACTCAGAACGGATAAGGGAACAATGTTTTGAATATTGCCTTTCAAGATTAACAAAAAATAAAAGCACACAAAAATGGATATATAAGATAAGATTTTTGTTGTTGTTTTATTTATATTCGCCTCTTCCTCATAATGGTTAAAAGTTTATACATATTTTTCTCTAGCTCTAAATATTACTTTCCAAACACAAGAATTAAGATTATAAAAAAAAAGGATAAAAAACAAAAATAAATCTATACATAAGTTTTTTTTACTTATATTCGCCTGTTCTTCAAAACGGTTCAAAGTTATATATTTTTTCAGGTTGAAGTACTATTTTTCTTCGTTATTTATTCTATTCCACAATAAAGTAACAGCTATAGACATCTCTTTTTATTTATATTCGCCTCTTAATCAAAATTGTTGGAGAGAAAACACAAAAAATCCAGTACCATTTAAAGAGGAAGAAAAAATACTGCACGATTCAATATGTATGTTTCATCAGGTTCAGGATCATTGTCTCTTCCTTATTCACAACCAACTAAGAGCTTCTATTAATTTATATTCGCTTCTTCTTCCTCAAAATGGTTAAAAGTTTATATATTTTTGCTGGCTTAAATATTACTTTCCAAACACATGAATTGAGCTTATAAGAAAGAATAAAAAAAAAAAAACAGCACACGAAAATTGATATACAAAAGAAGAATTTGTTTTTTTATTAGCCTCTTCTTTGCAATTTGTTAAAGTTTATATGTTTTCTCAGGCTGAAGTGTAATTATTTCTCTTTGTTATTCATTGCATTTCATAACTAACAGCCTTATATATATATATTTATATAAATTTGCCTATTCCTGAAAGTTGTTAAAGTTTATATAATTTCCGAGGCTGTGTTATTTTTTTTCGTTACTCATCAAATTCCACACACACACACACGACTTTTCTTCTCTTATATAGCTATTATTATGTGCTTCTTTCCTTTCTTCTAAATCTTAAACTCGTGCGTTTGGATAATGCTAAGGATTATATTATATTTTTCCAGTTTTCAATATACTTTTCTTCGGTATGCATCTCCTTGTCTGTAAACATATTTCCTTTTCTTAAATATTGATTCTGGAGTGTTTTTTTTATACTCTCCTTTGTAATTTCATTCATGTGTATTTCGGGCAGTGTTAATTTCTTCCGTTTCGTAAGTGATGTGAAGTGGAAGCTATGCATGCACATATCCTCGCTAATGGTATTCGATGATCTTGCCTGAACACAAAACATTTACTGAATATAAACGTGATTGTACGTACTCACACACTCATCCTCACTCGACACACTCAGTCACATACTCCACACACTCATCCTCACTCTCGACACACTCATCCACACACTCAGCACACTTACACACACAAAGGACACTCACATACTAAACGCACATACTGAACACACTCATCCACACACACACAAAACACTTATCCATACACAACGTACTCACTCACACACTCATCACACTCATCTACACTTACAACGCACTCACACTCGACACACTTATCCACACACTCTCCCACACACCTGACACACTCACCTACACACTCGGTCGCCGCGGCAGTCCCGACCAAGGTTGTGGCATTGGCTGATGGACGGCGCCTCGGTGGACTCGGCGCAAGGCGGGTGCAGGCGGCGCTGGGCACTGCGACACCCCTCCTCCTCCCGGCCCTCGTGCTTCCTGCGGGGCGACACGGCTGGTTAGGGGCTGCTGCTGAGGCTGTCAATGGCTCAGGGAGAAGGCTTAATGATGCATCTATCCTGGAGGAAGTGATTCAAGACCCCTTCGTAGCTCCTATAGATCGTGGACAGTTCTGTGTTTGACCTTCTAACTGGCCGACTTATTTTGACTTCCCTGAGACATTATGATAAGTGATGTAGTATTTTCAGGTTGATGGTGGAGAGTGTTGAGTTTTACCTTCGAACTGTCCGGCTTATTACTGAGTTTCCGAAGACCTTATGATAAGTGACACAGCATATCCAGCTTAGTTAGTCCTGGAAGCATTGATTCAAGACCCCTTTGAAGCTACTGGTGATGGTGAACAGTGCTGAGTTTGATCCCCGAACTGGCCGGTTTTTGACTCTCCGAAGACTTTAAAATCAGTGACACATTAGGTTTAGTTTATTCATGAACGGGAGCACTGATTCAGAACCCCTTCATAGCTACTCTTAATGGTGGACAGTAATGAGGTTGACCTTCGAACTGGCCGGTGTAGTTTTGACTCTCCGAAGATTTTAAAGTCAGGACGCGTCAGTTCCTGTTTAATTAAGGGCACCCCTGAATACGGAGCTTACAAATCTCTTCACCCGGAGCCTCCTGCAGGGTGTAAGAAGGCTTAAGAGTCTTAGAAGTCTTAAAACATCCTCATCAGACGCCGAGGAAAAGATGGAGAGAAAATATGTAAAATCCCTGCCAGAAGAGAAATTTCCCATATGAAAAAAATTACCCTCTACTAAATGACATGAAAGAAGACTTTAAATTATCGTTGGCATTACAAGAAAACCAAATTGATACAAACAATCAGAAGGAATAAGGATGATACAAAAACCCTTGCTCAGAATAATAAGAGAAAGAAAAGTTCCCGACTTAGAAAAATATATGCGTACACACCCTCTTAAAGGTTGAGAGTGTGACATCTCCGAGTTCTTATTCAGTTATAGAGAAGATACAGAAGGCAAAGTAAATAGATCAGAATATGATGAAGAGATACATAACTGGACACAACTTGGAGGAGAAGGTGAGGGAGGAAAAGGAGACGCAAAAGTGGAAAAAGAAAAAGAAAGGAAGAACATGAGTAGTAAGTAAAAGAAAAGAAAAAAATAGATAATGAAAAAGCAAGAAGAACAAGAATGAAAAAAAAATGAAAAAGATGAGGAGGAACAGGAAGAGCAAAGGTAAGAGGATGAGAAATAGAAGGAGGGGAAAAAAAACTTAAATACTTAGACAATTATCATTTCAACCCATTATCCCTAGCATGAGCCCCACAAACCATGGGTATAATGACTACGAGGTGGAAAATAAACCTGAAGTGTTCTATAAGATGCCGCGTATCTTGAAGCCATTGTCTTTCACGGAGCACAATGGCTTAAAGCTGCGATGGGGAGATAGGTGGCCTCAGTCTGGCTCTGCGGGAGGATCTGACTGAGGAGGAGAAGAAGGAGAAGAGGGAGGAGAAGAAAAAGAGGGAAAAAAGCTAGAAGAACAAGAACTATGAGAACAATAATGACGAAACAACTAAAAAAGAAGAAACGAAAATAAATAAAAGAAAAGAGAAGATTACAAGAAACAGAATAAGAAGTAAAAAAAGAAAAGAATACAAGTGAAAGACGAACAGAAGTACAGAACGACAACGAATACGAGAACAAAAACAAGAAAAAACAATAACAACAAAACGAGGACGAGGCCACCAATCACTCACCTACACACACAGAGGGCGATCTTGAGGGCGAGCTCCTGGTTGGTCTCGAGGAGGTACTTGTAGATGTCCTGGATTGAGCTCATGCAGGCGTCTCTGTGGCACTTGGGGTCCTCGCAGTGGCCGTTCAGCAGCTGCAGGTAACTGTGTAGGGGCGAGGAGAAAGAAAACGTGTCGTGTTACCTTTGGAGTTCACGGATAATCATACCTGTAGCTTCGACCTCACCTTCCGCTCTCAACCATTTTTTTTCAATATTTCTTGTTTTTTTTTCTTACGGTAAATTTATTCGGCCAAGAATAGGTTATTAAAATATGGTATTAGTTTATCTATTTTACCTCTTTTTTTTCACATACTCATCAGGATAAACCTTAAGACGCTGTGATTCGTTTTCCTCATCTGATTCTATAACATATGCAGTTGAATATACTTTTGTTTTTGTAGATTTTTTTGCGTTTTACCATTGGCTTCCGTCTTTAGCTTCTGTGTCCTTTTTATCGTCTTTCCTTCATGTATCAATTTCGTTTTATATTTTGCTGCTGGGTGGATATTTTGGTTACAACATGGCGCTTGATATGAAGGTGGACAAACCCTCCTATTCTGTGGCTCTGATAAAAAGGTTACTTAAGGTTTCGGCTCACCTGCGGCAGCCGTCCTCCGCATTGCAGTCCTCGAGGGCAGACTGACAGGTGCCGGCCAGGTACTTGAGCTGCTCCAGTGACACGTTGTGGTCAGCCTCTGTGGCGGCGGCGGCGGGGCGGTGAGGGATGAGGATTAATAAGATGCTTGGCGGTGAGGGGAAAGGGGAGTACTGAGGGAGCTGGTAACACTGCTCTCAGCCTTGGAGGGAAGCTTCAGACATGTTAAGCAACGAAATGTTATGAATGAGTCTTATTTTTGAGCCCACCAAGCTGATTTAATTTTACTACTTCAGATTATTTTTGGATATAATTAAAGGTTTTTGATTTTATTTGTTTTCATTAGTCTGAGGGATGGTAATTATTATTCTCTAGCAATAAGAAGACTTAGTGCGGTTGAGAGGGATTTTAGGACATTTTGGAAAGCGCAGTGTTTTGATTCTTTACTGAAGCTAAATTTGGTTATATTAGTTTGGATTTCTTTTAGATGATGAGGTCAGTTTTTCATTCTCGCTTGTGTTAGTGAGGCAGTGAGAGGTTTGTTATCGTAGCACAGTGGTAAGATGCTTCATTTTCTTGACGTGCTGATTGAGTGTTATGCTTCTGGTGGTGCTGTGCGTGAAGAGGCGGTGCTGCATTCTGTTTTTATTCCCTCGGTGCTGCCCTCGAGCAAGTCTGAGTGTGTGCTGCCATCTCGTGTCATGCTGCCCCGCCCCATGCTGCACACACACACACACACACACACACACACACACTCAGAGTACTACTAATCGGGGTGTTATTTTAAGGTTAAGGAGTTGTCCATTACCAATATGTTCTTCTCTATTTCCGTTTTCTGACACACGCATTACGGTAGCTATCAATTATAAGTTATGTTAGTTATATGGAGCACAAAACTATCCATATATTCAATAGTAACCCATTATGCCGCGTCAGAGAATGAAAACAAGGAAGAATATGTTGGATTTGGGCAACCTACCCCTAAAACAGTCCCATTCTTCATCAAAACCCCAAAACCTCAACTTGTCTCACTCAGTCATACGTTCAGACATCTCAATTCCCTTCTCTTTTCGTCCTTCCCCCTCCCTGGTACACTCTCTCCTCCTCCCCCTTACTCCATGTACCAACTATATAGGCATGCTGCGGTGCGTGGTGCATTACTGGTGCGTGGAGAAGCCCAATACGGTACACAACGCTTACTTCAACTCACTCTTAACGATACTACTTACGCCTTACCAGATAAGTTTTAAAAGGAACTTACCTCCACCAAAGTGCCTAGTCCCTCACATTATGTTCACTGGCTATATATTTGCTATGGTGTATGGTGAGGAAGGGTTTTCATCTTCTTTAGCTTATTCCTCGTACTTCTTCTTCCTTATACACCGATTACCTTCCTACCTTCTGTATTCAATTTGCTCTTTCTCCTTTTATTCTAAGTTTCTGGTATCCTTCATTCCTTGCTTTTCCTTTTCCTCCTTCATTACCTCCTTCATCTCTTACCCTACATATTAATTATCCCCCTTTTCAACTAACTTTTTTTTCTTCTTTTCCTCTTTTTCCTCTATATATTTTCTTTATTTTCAAAAGCCTTCCCTTTTTTCCCTTTTGTCCTTCAGTAACTCCATCTTCTTCCCTGTTTATTGATTTTCCTCCTTTTCACTTTCCTCCACTCTTTCCTTCAGTTACTCCTTCCTCTCTTTCCCTGTACATTTATTTTCCTCCTTTTCAATAACCTTTACTCTTTTATTTTCATTTTCCTCTTTCAGCTACTCCCTCATCTCTTTCCCTGTACATATATTTTCCCCCTTTTCAATAATCTTTACTCTTTTCTTTTCCTATTCCTCCTTCAGTTACTCCTTCATCTCTTTCCCTGTACATATATTTTCCTCCTTTTCAATAACATTTACTCTTTTCTTTTCCTATTCCTCCTTCAATTACTCCCTCATCTCTTTCCCTGTACATATATTTTCCCCCTTTTCAATAACCTTTACTCTTTTCTTTTCCTTTTCCTTCTTCAGCTACATCTTCATCTCAAGGCCCAAAGAAACCCCATAAGCCTCCCATTACATCAGGAGCTTTCCACCTCCCATGTTTCTCCCTAGTTTCACACACTTCTCGTCTACCCATGACTTACTACCATTGCATTACCTCTCCCATTGTACATCATAATATCCACAGTTTGTTCTCTAATGGAGTAGTGAGTTACCCATTACTCTCAGACCTTCAGTACTCATAAATATTACATGTGTGACTTTTACTTAATACTTCTTTCATGATGGTATTGTTTTGATGACTGTCATATGTTTTGGCGATGAATTAAACGTTTTAGTTAGAACGCAATGTAAAATAAAAGTCGAAATGGCAATAATAATAAAAAACAGTAAGAGTAACTTCGTAAATTATCAAAGGTGTTTCTTCATATCTCTATCGGAAATCGAAGAAGGAGTCTCAGGTGCAGGAAGGACCAAACAAAAACAACGCGAAAACAACAGCGGCAATAACAACAACATTAGTAGTAGTGATAACAAGATAACTCACTCACAACACAGTCACCTAAACACACATAACATCAATATTACACAGCACGTTATTGAGAGATGAGTGTGTGAGGGAGAAGGAGGAGGAGGAGGAAGAGAAGGAGAAGAAGAAGAAGAAGAAAGAAAAAGAAAAAGAAAAAGAAACAGAAAAAGAAAAAGAAAAAGAAGAAGTAGAAAAAAATAGTCATATGAAGAAAGGGAAGAAAAGGAAGAAAACTTGTAACTATGAAAACAGGAAAAGAAGCGATTGGAGAAAACAATGAAATATAGATTAGAAATGAAAAAAACCCATAAATAATAATAATGAGATGAAGAAGAAGAAGGATAAGATCATACAAGTAAAACAATATATATAAGAAGAATAACGAGAGGAAAACAGAAATACATAATCACTCAAATCTCCGACAAATAGCTCCTGGCTGACGAACAAACTGACTGACTGATCGACTCTTTTACTGCCCCCACAACACACAAGACGGTGAGGGCAGAGACAGATCCAGACCCGGCTTTACACTCACCCCAAAAATCTACACACATACATAAATATCTACACGTTTGCTCATTACCCCAAGAGGCCGCTCGTGTCCGCTACGCCACACAGGCAAGCTACGGCAAGCGGTGAGACTAGGCGGTGCTGGCGATGGCGAAATTGCGGAGGTGGCGGTGGAGGGCGGTGGAAAGAGTGGCGAAGAAGGTGGTGGTTAGTGCTGAACGCTCACTTGGTGCCGGTGCTGAATGGTGCTTTAAGAGGTGCTGAAGGGTGCCGAGGGGGTGTTGGAAGGTGTGTCATGCAGAGAAGTGGCGAGGGTGGTGTGAGGGAAGCTGTGAGGGTGAGCGAGTGTGAGTGAGTGAGTCATTAGCGTCGATAAGGTGCATTCGTGGTGATGGTGGTGATTATGGTGGTGGTAGTGAGGGTGGCGGTGTTAGTTAGTGCCGGAGGGTAGTGAGATGCTAACGTACCAGTGGTGGAGGTGGTGGTGGTGGTGATGGTGGTGGTGTTGGGGTTGGAGGCGTCCGCTAAAGGAGGGTGACAACCATAGCACAGGTTAACGAGGGAGTGTCATTGAGGAAGTGGTTTTAAAAGTGATATTCCTTTCATTATTCGTCCCTCCTGCTGCATATAAGTTAAAAAAAGGAAAAGATGCAACCCTTTCAAAGTTTAAAGTTATTCAAGATTTCTCCTTTACAATTAGATATCTTTGTCACTGTTGTGTGTCTTGTGTTTGCTTTCCAGTCGGCATTGGTGAAGGTGTTGCTTGTGATCGTGTTTGGTGAGCGTCAGATGTGGATGGGACGAAATGTTCATTTCGTTTTGTATATAATTTTCTCATTTGTTTAAGGTGTCGAGTATTGTATAGCCGATGCACTTACAGGAGTATTGTGATGGCTGGCAGGAGAGAAGTGTTCAGTTTAGGATCAATGAGTGTGTGTCCCTTGAGTACCTACGTCAGATTCTTAAGTCTCTGAAGCAGTAATGTGTGTGTGTGTGTGTGTGTGTGTGTGTGTGTGTGTGTGTGTGTGTGTGTGTGTGTGTGTGTGTGTGTGTTTTCCAAGGGGTGGAGTGAGGCACAGGAGGGAGGTGTTGTGTGCTGGTCAGGGTGAGCTGATTTTTTGGGGGGCGTGAAGGACTTTTGTGTACAAAGTTTTAAAAAATTGTAAATGGTTTACAAGGTGCAGCTGACACACCAAACGCTGGACAATACAGAGAGGTGTGCCGCAACTTTGACAGTTACTAGTGACTGGTGCATGCAGGTGTTGCCTGGGCGGGTCTATGGCTACTGGGAAAGGTGTTTGACTTGAGGACTGTGTCATGAGGTAAAGGAAAGTGTTGAAGAGTTTGTCAAGCAAAAATGACTGGAAGGTGGTAATGAAGGAGGCACGTACTGGTCACCGGCAGGTGCTGGAGGTAGTGGTGGATGGTGGAGAGGGGGAAGAGGGGGTCAGCTTGGGAAGAGGTGATGATAAGGTGCGTGGCGGCTGCCGTGGGCACCGGCACCGCCTTGGAGAGCGGCAGCTCCAGGGCGGCCGCCACCCGCGACATGGCCGCCACGCGCCCCGGGTACCGCTCCCCTGCAAGGGACACCCCGGGGTGGCTGTTACTAAGCACGTCGCCCAGCTGCTGGACTTTCCTCAGGAGGCAAACCATTGGATCACTACTGCTGTTGACAACACTATCATCCACCTGAGTCTGGCGGCGAAATGCAAACGACGCTCACCGGTGGACACATGAGCCTCGCGGCCAGACTCAGGCGTCAAATGGACGCCAAGGGGTCAGCCTGGTGGAGGTGCCTGACTCCTGAGACAAGTAGACTAACACCGACATAAACATTTGGATGAATTCTGTCTAGGAATGAAATGTAAGACTTCAGGCTGCTAACTTGGAGGCAGAAAAGCATCACACAAGACGGACGGACGCAACACTTCTATCGATGGACAAGACAAGTGCGTCGCTGCGGCCCAGCTACTTGTGCTACACACTCACCATGGACGAAGTGCTCCTAGTCAAGGTCTTTCTGGCACAATTATGTTCTACACACACGCAGGGCTCGGCATGGATGTGTAGACCAATGGCATCATGTACTGTGTCAGCGGTGTTACGGAGCCAGGGGGGACAAGGCCGCAACAGAAGCACCGCAGAGGCACAGCAAGCAACTCAAAGCCGTCACCCTAAACTAGAATAATCTTATGATATAGTGTTGCTGCTCTGATTAGCTTTGCTCATAATATAATAAAGAATATGATGATCCATGTCTTCCGCTGGCGTCACATGACAGTTTTGTTAATACCTTAAATGTTTCTTTTCAGCATTTGGTAAATAAAGAAACATCTATGTAATCAAATTTCCCAGAACTCGGGACTCAATCCCACGATGGCTTTTGGGCCAAGGTCGTGGTTGTAGCATTTTATTTTCGTTATATATCTCGTCCGTTGCGTGTCAGTCCCAGCTAGGACACTCATCACCTGGACGTCACGCTCTCCTTCCTGGAGCACAACAACGGCGGCCAGGGTCTTCAGCGTCAAAACTCTTAATAGTAGAAATACTAATCCATAGGAGCCTGACATAAGAGCGGCAAGGTACAACAATGATTCTAGCTCACTTACACCCTGTGCAGAAAATTCATTGTGGAAATACAACGTCTCTCTCTCGCTGAAAAAGAAACAGGACTCCACTTGAGCCCGGAGCATCATGAGCAAAGACACTGTGAAGCTGAAACTCGGAGTAATTACCAAACAGAACGACACAAAGCGTCGCCTCAGCGTCGCGTCGCCTCGCTTGGGCTGACCTGCCTCTCAGAGTTCGCAAGAACCTTTCCTAGTAAGAAAGAGAAGAAGGAGCTGCCCCGAGACACTCACCGACACAAGGGTTCTCGTTGACGAGCGTGTAGAGGCGGGAGCACTTCTTGTCCTTGCTGTCGGTACAAATGCAGCCCAGCAGAGGCGTTTCTCGCAGTTGCAGCCACGCCCGCATGCAGTCCTCTCTGTTGGGTGACAAGACGAAAGGTTAGCGAGGCCACGAGGCACTCAAAACAGAGAGGCTGGATTATTAACACCGTACTGATATACCTACGAAGGGACATACTCGCATACAGTCCAGTTAGGTGGGCGCCGAAAGGTTATCGTAGACACAAAACACTTGGAATGAAGGTAGGGCTGAGGAAGGCCACACAGAAAGACAATTATTCTCTCAACCAAACACGTGACTCCAACCTTTCTTATTTTATTCCGAAATGTTAAAGAATGTACCAAATTCCTCTCCTACTTGAAACCAATATATACTTGCCGGTGCATTGGCACATGAAAACTTGAAAAACTTCCCAGTAATAAGTAATAACTCTGGTTTATATAATGTAAACATGTGTGAAGCCGAGGCCTTAGCCTTAAGAAGCTCACGTAGGCAGAACTGAAGGAGGAATAAAACAGCAAGACTCAAGTACCACCAACTTGCCTCACTTAGCCTGTCTGACGTGACCCTCTCCCGGAGACTTAACCGGAATGCCCACGACAGGAAGTGACTCCTCACCTAAGCCCTGCAGGTGCATGTCGCTTCACAGTTTACCTCTGGAAGCGACGGCGGCTCTCCATCACGCAGAATCACAAGGGTCGTCAGCGGCGTACCAACTTTGTGTCTTAGTCATATGTCATAAAGGAAGTGTTTGTAGGACGGCGTGAAGGTGCGGGGTGGTGATTACTGGTGTGTGTGTGTGTGTGTGTGTGTGTGTGTGTGTGTGAGTGTGAGTGTGGGAAAGAGAGAAAGAGGGACTATATTTATATTTTCTGCCAATAAACGTAAATATCTAACCCCACTGGACTCAAAACCTTCACGATTCCTGGCCGTTTTAAGGAGTTTATGAAAGATTAAAAAGACTACGAATATCTCACCCTCTAAGCGAAGACAAACAGCGAAGGTAAATAAAGAGTAGGTGGGGAGAGGAAAGCCCATAAATATTTCCCGACAAACAGGAGAGAGAGAGAGAGAGAGAGAGAGTTCCTGTATGGTGCTGGAAAGTGGATCGTTACTATTTGTCGAGGTGAAGTACGGTGGAGATTTTTTACGCACTGGTCAGCGACGGGAAAAAGGGAAGGAGATAATGGAAGACAAACTAAGTCCAAGATAGAAAGAGACGGGAAGAAGATTTGGTGATGTGTGTAGAGGGAGAGAAAGGTCGAGAGGTGAATAGAGATCGAGAAAAAGGGAAGGAGATAATGAAAGACAAACGAAAAACAAGATAGAAAGAGACTGAACGATGATTTGATGATTTGTTGTATAGGTAAAAAAAAACTTTAAAATGGACGAAAATGAGAAATAAACGAAGGCCAAGATTAAAAGAGACGGAAGGAGGGTTTGGTGATGTTTGTAGAGGTGGAGAAAATAAATAGAAAACCATAAATAGAAAAAGTAGACGAAAAGGAGAAACAAGTAGCGAAAGAAAGTGAAAGAAAAAGGGAGAGATTGAGAATGAAAAGAGGGAAGAGATAGCAATATGATAATGGATTGTGTGTGTGAGTGAGATAAAACAATTAGAAAGTACCATAAAAAGGAAGCTTCGACGAAAAGGAGAAATAACCAACGAAAGAAAGTGAACGAAAAAGGGAGAGAATGAGAATGAAAAGAGTAGATAGAAATATACAGAAATACGTTATAAGAGAATGCGTGTGAGTAAGGTAACCCGCCCACCAGGCACACAAAAAAATACACATATCCAAAATGAAAATGAAACACGACGGAGAAGTAAAAGGGTGAACCTAAGTAATTGCCATTAGTTGCAGAGGTAACGAGTCCCGGGCTGGTTTTTTTTTTTTAATATTTGCAGCAGCTTTTAGTACATTTCAGTTTGCGATCCCGTACTGTGAAATATTTTACATGCAAACAAATTATACTGTTGCCTATTTGTAGTCGTTTATGTGAATGTTGTATTATTTTTGGGAAGCTTCATATAAAACAAGTCATTTTTCAATTTATGTTGGTAAAGGATTTCTATTGTGTTAAAAAAGTATACTTTCTAAATGTTAAAAACAATTAATTTTCCAGTATTCTTTAGTTGTTAAGTTAACAAAACTAGAAAATAACATACAACCCACATTTCACTATTATTTTGAGGTTATTCCAAAGAAAATACTTAAAACTAACTAAACTGTCACATATATCAAAACAAAATCTCAAGTACAGTTATACATATACTATTTTTTTCCTCAAATTTTATGAGTTTGGGGTTTCTGTTTTGTGAGAAGTATGATTTCAAAGCGTTTAAAGCAGTTTGTTTCAGTAATCGTTGGTTGTCTAATTTACAAGACTTAAAAAGGAAAATTCAAACCACATTTCGCAACTATTTTATGAGTACTTTAGATAAAAATAAATGAAACCAACTAAATCTCAAATCCAGTGTTTATTTCACACCATCATTGTTAACTCTGATGTGCCTTTTGCTAGGTAAGGACGGCGAGGGCGAATATTGGAGGACGTGAACACAGGTGAGCCGCTCTGATAACCTCACCTGGCAAACCACTAATTAAGGTGAGGCGGGCAGGGGTGGGCCGGGAGCAAGGTGTAGCATTAGGTGGTGAGGATTAGTGCGAGCGAGAGAGGGGCGTGAGGCAAGGAAGTGCAAAGGGCGTAAGGGAAGGCAATGAGAGGAGAGGTGTAAGGTAAGGAAGGGAAGGGTAAGGGAATAAAGGGAAGAAAGGGAATATGGTGTGAAGTGAGGAAGAGATGAAAGAGGAATAGAAGGGAAATGGAGGGAGGAAAAGTGGTAAGGAAGAGTGGGAGGAAAGAAAGGAAGGAAAGAGGAGAGGAGAGAGGAATAGAAGGGAAATGGAGGGAGGAAATGTGGTAAGGAAGAGTGGGAGGAAGGGAAGGAAGGAAAGAGGAGAGGAGAGAGGAATATAAAGGAAAAGGAGAAAGAAAATGAAGTAAGTAAGATACAAGAAAAGAAGAAAAAAAACGTTGTAACGGACGGACAAGAATGGTAATACTCTCATACACACACACACACACACACACACACACACACACACACACACACACACACACACACACACACACACACACACACACACACACAGAGACCACACAACACACCACATAACACATCACCCCTCACCCTTCCACACACATTCACAGACCAGGAAAACTGTGTCAAGGTATGAATAAATTGTTCGCTGAATATTGATACGGTTTGTAGAAATGTTAACCGCCTCGATGAAAGCAAAGAGCGCGGGTAGGAAATGCTCTTGTGTGTTCACCATTACCTGGAACAATGGTCGATGAGCGCTTGCAAGGCCTCACAGGTGCTGCCTTACTGATTATTAACGCGTGATGCTAATATGAATACTGATAGTTGTGTGCTAGTGGTAGTAGGAGTAATATAAGTAGTAGTAGTATTTGCTAGTGGTAATAGTAAAAGTAGTAGAGGTAATTGTAGTAGTGGGAGTAGTAACAGTACAACCAGATGTAGTAGCACTAATATTGGCGATAAGAATAGTAGTAGTAGTAGTAGTAGTAGTAGTAGTAATAGTAATGATGACAATAATAATAATAATCAGGATAATAATTGTAAGAGCAACAATAATAGTGATAACAAGTACAATAATGTTGATATAAATGTAAATAAATACATGAACCTAACCTAACCTAACCTAACCTATATAATATTACTACAAACAAAAATGGGAGATAGAAAATAAATATCGCTTTGGGTTATTGATCAGCAGTCGATTTTATTATTTGTCGCTGCACCAGACTTACATCCAGACCCAGAAAAGTTACGGTGCGACCTTTATTGGCTGAGCAGACGAAAAAGGCAAAAGAAGGACTGTCCAGCGGCTGTAAATGTCAAGGGATGCCATTAACAACCTTTCTCCTAACGTGAATCGGTAACTTGCACCACACGAACATAGTCTAACCTTGAGGAGGCCGCCAGGTACACATGCAAAAAGGTTAGTAGAAAGTAGGAATATCGGTTAGGTGGTTCGTAGCGCTAATAGAAATAATAGATGATGCTTAACCAGGTATAGAGATGAGGGGTAGAGAAAGTGACCATTGGAAAAGATGTAAGTGGTCGGTAAGGAAGCAAAATAGAAGGAAGATGATGTGTCAGGTGTTGTTTGTGGTGTGGCTGTACTTAAAGGTACCACATATGATGCTATTACAGGTACATAACTTACTGATGGAGGAAGTGACTATTAGGGAAGAAGCAAGCGAGAAAGGGAGTAACATTAATATCCCTTGTACTCACGCGTGCGGTAAAGACTGGTTAACAAATATAAAGAAAACAAACTATGGAGAGAAAGTTTTGTCTCTTCTCTTGTAAGTTGGGAAGGTGGCAAGGGATCCAAGTATCGCCTTTACTAACACGTGGGATAAAGAAGACATCCAAGGACTAAAAGAAGGAAAGAAAAACTATGAAAAAAAGACGAAAAGAAAGAAGAAAAGAAACTACTATGAAGAAAAGTTTTGCCCCCACTCGTACAAGTTGGGAAGCAAGAGAGTAATCTGAACACGTGAGGAGAAGAAGATAAACAAGAACAAAAAGAAGGAAAGAAAAACCAAGAAAATAAGTATTGTCCTCATTTGTCAAAGTTACAAAGCAATCGAGTAATCAAAATATCTCCTTTGCTAACACGAGGACTGAAGAAAACATGCAGGGACTAAAAGAAGAAAAGAAAATCTAGGCAGAAAAAGTATTATCCTCACTTGTCTGAGTTCCGGCACTGCCCTCCACGGAACTTGCAGGTAGCCCGGAACATATCGAGTCGCTGCTGGCACCACGGGTTGTCTTGGCAGATGGCCGAGGCGAGCTGACACGTTGGGATGTACTGCAGTGGGTGCATGTCAACCTCTGGGGACGGGCGGAGAGAAAGGGGAATGAGAGGACGGGAAATATGAGCGTTCGAGAGAGAGGGAGAATCAGAGGGCGAGTCTTAGGGGAGTTTGAGGGAAAGCGCTAAAACATTTGGATAGGAAACGGTTAGCAGAGTAGATAAAAGAATAATGGAACTAGGGATGTCAGTGCTTAAGAGAAGGAAGAGAAGCAAGGATCACGAGAGGGCGAGTAATACGAGGATTTGAGGGAAAGAGATAAAACATTGGATAGGCAAACGGAGATCACGAACCATTGAAGATAAAAGAGAGAACGCAAGGGAATGAGAGAACGAGGGAGGTGAGCGTTTGAGCGAAAGGGGAGAATCAGAGACTATGCGTATAAAATTGAGGTAGTGAAAGAACGAAAAATTAGATAAGTAAGGAAGGAGAATGAAGGAATACGAAGGAATTTAAGGAGAAACATGTAATTGAAAGGGCAGGAGATTAGGAGGACAGATAAATTAGAGGGGATGTATATGTGAAAACGAATTAGAGGAAGATGAAGTAGGGTAAAGGAAGGGAATAAAAAAAAATGGAAGGAATTAAAGACATTGAGAACATGATCATAGAGAAACTAAAGGAAGAAAAAGTATCACTGAAGAGATGGTAGTGAGAAAATGAAGAAAATAAAAGAAAATGGAAATATTGAAAGAGAATAGATGAGGTAAACACAAGATGATATGAAAGAAGCGAGAAATAAAAGGGAAAGGGAGACAAGAAACTGATGGATAAAGAGTGTTCAGGTATTAACTAAGAGATTAGAGAATGAGAGAAGAGAATGAGCAAGGACGAATAGAGTAAAGAAGAAAACAGTGAGATCAATGAGAATAAGAGAGAAGGCGAGAAGGATGCAGCTTAATAATAGAAAGAATGATACAGGATGAAAGAGAATAGATTAAGAGAAAATTGAGAGCAAAAAAAAAAAAAAAGGAAGAGATAGATGAATAGATAGACAGAGAAAGAGAATGCAAAATGGCCCAGGATAAAACAGAATAGTCCTCCCTTGATAAGCCTCACTTTATATTAACTCCATAATTAACGTTATTTCTCGCTCGTGATATTTTTTTCATATTTTTTTTTGACAGTTTATTTATGACTTACTCTCTTTTCTGCTTTAATAGGCGCACCTAACATCAACAAGGCCGATCCAGGATTAAGTACGTGTCCTATCTTATTGGCGGTAATGTTATAATTGTATTTCGTAAAGATTCTTATAAAAAAAATATCTAAAATTTTGAGTATTCTTTTTTTTTAACATAACATTGAATAAACAACAGAACAGAAATATGAAAATACGTTCATATTTTATACAACTGTGGGCCGAGGCAGCAGCGCACGCCCTTTTGCGGGTATCAAATACCTTAGATAAGCATATTTGTACTACACAAAGCAGGTGATGTCACTTATTGTGGCTTCGTGATTTTATTAGTGACACGAATTTGTGACTTTATCACTATAGAATTTCCCTCAACTAAGTGATTCAGACACCTTAGAAATATTCCCAGTGTGTGTATGAATGAATACAAAGATAAGCACATACTTTGGTTTAACTCCAGGATGTCTCGTGGATCATTAATAAATAAAAACAAGAAACCCGGATAGGCTACTCTTTAGCCCACTCCCGTCGCTCTCGGCACAAAAACAGTCCCTCTGCCAAGTCTGTACCCCACATTTGGTGATGTTAGGTGCGCCTATTATCTTCTTCCTTGCCCAATAAAGCTATCGATTGCTGTTATTGAATCATCTCTTTAATTTTAAGCTAAATTCATCTTTTCCGATATGACGGAATGTAGTATAATTATTTTTCTTATTTGCTTGTACAATGATTGGGATTTTATTTGCTTCCTGTGTGATAATGTTTTTTTTCCCTTATTCCTTCCTTTCTACGACTTAATCACCTCCAGGATGAGAGTATTTAGACGTCTCTACATCATAATTTTATCCATTATTTTCTTTAGCTCATTTTGTCCTTATGAGAGAGCAATGTTTAATATCGGCTCATTTTCTGTTTCTACCATTACTGACTTGCTCCATTAACCCTAAAAAATATCACCAACACCGAAACTACATATATAAAAGAAAGAATACCACACGTAGCCAATCAGTACCATGACACGCCTTTAGGTAAACATTCATGAGGAAGACGACAGAACGACACATAACCTTTAAAAGAGAGACAAACTACGCGAAAGAGAATAATAAAAGAGTAGAAGACAAATATCAGACCAATCAAGTAGCCACGTAGGTAAATGATATGAGGAAGAGGAGGAATCAAATAATAAAGAGGAGATAGATAGATAGATGGAGAGAGAGAGAGAGAGAGAGAGAGAGAGAGAGAGAGAGAGAGAGAGAGAGAGAGAGAGCAATCGAGTCCTCTGTTATGTATGTGTGTGTGTGTGTGTGTGTGTGTGTGTGTGTGTGGCCAGAGTTCAGGTGAGTGCAGATTTCAATTCCTTTTACTTTTTCATGCAAGGATTCGTATATATTTTCCGCCTTCCGTCACCCTTCTCTGATTCTTTCATTGCGTCCCTTACTCGCTGTCTACCACCGATCTATTGCTCTCTGCTCTCTCTTGTTTACTCCACTTTCCATGCATGTCTTTCCCTGTCTTCCACTCCCTTTGTTATCTTGTTTTCCTCTTTGTCTCATTTATTTACTATGCCCCCTCCTTCTCCTGTTCTCCGCCTCTCTATTACCCTCTATTCTTCATTTTTATACCACTTTTCATGCCTGGCTTTCCCTCATTTCTCTTTCTTTCTCTTCCTCCACTTCTTCCTGTTCATTCATTTTTGTTTCTTCTGTTTATTTACTATCCTCCCTCCTTCTCCTGTCTTCCGGTTCTCTTTTTTCCTTTGTTCTCTATGTTAATGCCACTTTCCATCCCTGTCTTTCCCTCCTTTTTATCTCTCTTCCTTCTTTACTCTGTCCTTCATTTCGTCCTGTCCGTTCATCTTTGCTTCATCGGCTTGTTTACTCTTCTCCTTCCTTCTCCATTCTCTTCATCTCCTGGTACGCGTCTCACCACTCTCCTGCTATTACTGCTCATCTTCCTGCATTACCTCTCTCCTCTCCCTCTCTTCATCCTTGTCATGTTAAACTCCTCCCCTCTCCTTCGTTTTATTTATAAGTCTACGGATATTGGACCCCATGTTTCAGTATATCATTCACTCCGTCCTCCCTTTTTCATTCGTTTTCCTTTCCTTTAATTTTTTTTCCTGCTCCTTTGCTCTTTTTAGTCCTACTATCGTATTTATATATGTGTTTTTCCTTTCTCTCTCATAGTCCTTCGTTATTTACTTATTCTTTCTCTCTCTTCCACATTTATACTTTCCTCTTTTACATTCTTTTTAATTATTTTCTTTCTCCTTCTTTTCCTTACTTCGACTCCACCTCCTCTCTCCTTCTTTGTCTATTCTTCTCTTTCCCTCCTTCTTCCATTACTTTCTCTACTCCGTCCATGTCTTTCTTCGATTACCAGTGGTCCCTCCTACCCATTTTCATTTCCTCTTTCTCCTCTTTTAGTATTTTTTTCCATCTTATCTACCCCCTTCTATTCCTCTTATCTACGTTTCTATCTTCTAACCAACAACTACTCCCTGCTGTCCTCTCTCTTCTTTAGTGCCTCATTCCCTTCCATGTGTTCATCTTCCAATTTCTTTAGCCTACCGGACCTGCTCTATACCTCTTTCTTCCCCCTATCCGTCATCCTATTAACCTAACTACAGTCCCTTTTGCCATCCTCTTTCGTTCATCTTCCTTTTCCTTCACCTTACCTGACCTACTCTTTCCCTTCCTTTACCATCCAATCCATCATCCTATTAACCTAACTACAATCCCCTTTTTTACCTTCACTTCTTCCTTCCTTTCTTCAGTCCCATTCTTCTTTCCGAGCGCCCTTCTTCCCTTTCTTCCACTTTATCTAACCTACTCTTCCAATCCTCTATCCCTCAATATCCATCTTCCTGTCAACTTAACTACATTTTCCTTTTACCGTCCCCTTTCCCTCCCTTTCCCCAGTCTCTCCCTCCTTTCCATGCCCACTTCTTCCTTTTCCTTCACCTTATCTAACAAATTCTTTCCCTCTCTGGCTCTCCTCTCCGTCATTCCATTAGCTTAACTACACTCCCTTTTATACCTTCCCCTTTTCATCCTCTTTCCTAAGCCCCATCTCCCTTTCCCTCCCCTTCCTCAATTCCATCGTCCTCTCCGTGCGGCCTTCCCACCTCCTCTCTCTTGCCTCGCTCGACTCACACTGCTAACCCACTTCCCGAGGTCCAGTAACCCCGCCAGGAATCGATAGCGAGACAGAAGGTTCGCAGGTGTGTTTTGCTCGACCTGTGCTGGCGCGTCCTTCCTTTCCTACCTGGTCTTTTATGTTCCTGGCTTTGTGGAGTTTGTGTGTGTGGGGGGGAAGGTTGGTTGGGTTTGTGTGCGTTGTAGGGAGGGTGGTGAGTGAACGTGGGTGTGGGTGTGCTTGTGAAGGTTATTTTTTTGAGTGTGGGGGGGGTGGGGTATGGTGCTTGTGTCGGAGATGGGATGGGTAGGAGGTAATAGGTGTGTGTGTGTGTGTGTGTGTGTGTGTGTGTGTGTGTGTGTGTGTGAGAGAGAGAGAGAGAGAGAGAGAGAGAGAGAGAGAGAGAGAGAGAGAGAGAGAGAGAGAGAGAGAGAGAGAGAGAGAGAGAGAGAGAGAGAGAGAGAGAGAGAGAGAGAGAGAGAGAGAGAGAGAGAGAGAGAGAGAGAGAGAGAGAGAGATTGATGAACTAAGAGTCTTTCTTTCCTTAGATTGTTTTAACCATAAAGTTATGCATTTATCTTTTTTTCACTTTTCATCAGTGTTTTCGCCATTACAAACAGTATACGTTTCGATTAATTGCAGTCTCTTTTTTTTTTTTTTTTTACATAGAGGTAATATACAGTCATACGTAGGAATATGCATATACCTTTATCTATGAAAGTATTACCATTAAAATCAGTCACATCGAAGTCCTAGTAATTCCAATTGTCAACAGGGTTTTCAAATATATATTACATCCTTCTTGCCTCGTTTGTCTTTTCATATAGTTTACATATTCACATTCTTAACAATCTAACTATCAGGAACCCTATACCAGGAGGCCCGTTGCTTCACTCACCCGCTGACTCCACTGCAGACGGCCAACCCGGGCAAGCCTTCCGCATACATTTATTTTTATTTGTAGTTGCATTCGCCTCAAGATTAATCACTACCGAATACTAGTTGAAATTTTGCCCTCTAGGATTTTAACACGCAAAACACATCCTTCTTGCTCTCCTTTTCTCTCTCTCTCTCTCTCTCTCTCTCTCTCTCTCTCTCTCTCTCTCTCTCTCTCTCTCTCTCTCTCTCTCTCTCTCTCTCTCTCTCTCTCTCTCTCTCTCTCTCTCTCTCTCTCTCTCTCTCGTCAGCTCCAAGTCTGTCCCAGTGGTCTTGTCTTTCTCTATTCTAAGCGGCGAGGAATATTGAAACTGCATCTCTGGAGGAACGCGTCTCGATTTCTCGTTAGTCAACCTCCTTTTTTAGCTCCCGGTCTCATCATCGTCAGGCCTTGTCGCGGCGAAGTTGTGGGAGAGAGAAGTAGAAAATGAGGGAAGTGAAAGAAACAGGGAATTAGGGAAGAGGGACTTGAGGAAGGGAGGTAGAAAATGAAGTGAAATAAAGGAACTGGGGTGGAATGAATCGAGGGAAAGAGGTAGAAAATGAAAGAAATGAAAAGAAACAAGGAATTGGGGAGGAGGGAGATGAGAGAGAGAGGTAGAAAAGGATGGAATGAAAGAGGAAAGGATAGGTGGGATGAGAAGAGAGAGTAAAGAAAGGAAGGAAAGAGAGGAAAAAGGGGGAAAGAAAAGGGTAAGTGTGAGGGAAGGGGAGTGTACGTATGATGGAGAGTAGCAAAACGCGATGGAGAAAAAAGAGAATAGGTAGTAGAGGGAGTGTGAGGGAAAGCAAAAATGGAAAAGAGGAAGAGAGAAGTGCAAGAAGGAGGGAGAGAATAAATCAAAAAGGGATGGAATGAGTGGAATTAATATAAGTAAAAATGGGAAAAAATGGAAGTATAAAGAAAGAGAGGAGACGAGGGAATGAGGAAAGGTAGGAAAGAAAAGGAAAAGGGAAGATAGAAGGGCAAAAAGAAGGAGAGAGAGAGAGAGAGAGAGAGAGTGTGTGTGCGTGCGTGCGTGTTGGGACTGCCGTGGAAATTCTCGTTCGTCTCTACTTAACAACTCTGAAAGGCCTCGTTCGCATGCCACTCCCTCGCTGGGGCCGCGGCTTGTGTTCCGCGCTAAAAGATAACCCTCGGTAATTTTGAGGCGCGTATCGATTTGCTTTCAGTCACCGCTACTTCAAGATGATGACGAGGGGGGCAGAGCGCGCTACAGTAGGTCATAGCTGGGTCACTGCGCGCTACAGAAGAGAGAGAATAGGTCACTACTGTACCGCACGAGTATCCATAGAGTTACAAAGAGGCGAGAATGAGCTATAGGAAGTTGCTGAATGGCCATATTAGGGTACAGGAGGTTAATGCTTAGACAGAGAAGGTTAGAGAAGATTACAGAGGCTACAGTGAGTGCGTATTTACTTAAGGTTACAAAGAGGTCAGCGAGTTGTTGCATGGCCATATTAGGGTACAGGAGGTTAATGCTTAGATAGGGAAGGTTAGAGAAGAGTACAGAGGCTACAGTGAGTGCGTATTTACTTAAGATTACAAGGAGGTCAGAGCAAGCCTTAGCGAGCTGTTGCATGGCCATATTAGGTTACAGGAGGATGATATGTGGTCAGAGAGGTTTGAAGGACGGTACAGGAGGGCTACAGTGAGTTAAAAAGGGTCAAAATGATGTCGCAGGGTAATATAATGTCTTACAACGAGGGTATGAAAAGTCGGTAGCTAAGTTACAGCGAATTAACAGCGGGTCACTCTCTACATTTATGTGCATGTGTGTGTTTCTCTATGAACCGCCGAGTAAAGTTGAAATTGGTGTTGACTAGAGGCTCGTTTTCTCTCTTTGTGCCGGAGAATGAGGTAAGCGAGGAAAATTAGGCGAGGGAAAAAGAATGAGGGCGGTAAGAGGCGGCGAGGAAATGAGGTACGGGAACTGTAAAGAGAGTGGAACAGTGGGAGGAGAGAAGAGAGGAAGAAAGAAAAAAAAAGATACGAGGCGAATGCGACGATAAAATGGAAGAGAAACACACAAAGAAATACACTTTGAAACGAAGGCAAGAGTACAGAAAAAAAAATGAGGTTCGTGAATTGTAAAGAGAAAGTGGAACAGTGGGAGAGGAGAGAGAAAGAAAGAAAAAGAAAGAGACCAGGCGAATGAGACGATAAAATGGAAGAGAAACACACACGAGAAAAAGAAATACACCAGGAAACGAAGAGCAGAGTACAAAAAAAAAGAAACTTACATTACAAAGTAAATATTACCACTTTTAATCTTTTCTTCAAATCGTCACGTTATTATAGTAAGCGAGGCAGCTAGGTAGGTAGGTAGGTAAATGATAGGTAATTGAAATCAAGGTAAATACTGCAAATGTTTCCTGGAGCCTGTCTGCCTCTGTCTTCGTAGCTGTGATGGTGTAAGGTAGGTGGGTAGTTAGGTGAGTAGGTAGGGGATTGCTCTTTCGGCCACCTCTTCGGATTCTTTACAGGAGCAACGAGTAGCGGGCTTTTTTATTGTTTCCTTTTTTGTGCCCTTGTGCTGTCTCCTTTGCTGTAAAAAAATAAAAATAGGGAGAGTGTTGCTGTTGCTCGCTGTTTGTCGTCTGTCTTTCCCCTGTCAGTCTCCCTTCGTGGCTGTGTTGGTCTTAAGGACACGGAGGTTATCGATCCGTCCTGGTCCTGGGCGTGCAAAGACTTCATCCCGACCTTAATTACATCGCCTCATGCTCCTTGCTCCTCCCTCTCTCACTCCTTCCCTGTCTCTGTGTCTGTCTCGGTGTCTTGGTGTTTCCGCGTCGGTGTTTGTATGTAAGAATGGGTAGTGCGATCATCTGTACGTTTGTTTGTGTGTGAGTGTCTTTTTAGGTGTGTATGTGTCCGTGTGTCTCGGTGTGTCCTGTGATTTTAGGTTCTTGTCTAGACTTCATTGGAGATTATGCTGTTCTGTACGTCTGTCTGTTTGTGTGTGTGTCTTTCTGTGTTTGTGTATGTGTGTGAGTTGGTGTTGTCTGTGTTTCCGTCTCTATATGTTTGTGTCCATAGTTAATTGGGTATAAGGCTGATCTGTACGTTTTTCTGTTTGTGTGGATCTCTTATGTGTGTATGTGCATGTATGTGTTTCAGTGGCTCATGTGTTTCCGCTTCTTTGTCTATATATGATTAGGTATTACGTTGTTCTGTACATATGTCTGTTTGTGTGTCTTTCTCTGAATCCTTTTTTTGTTGCCCTTGAGTTGTTTCTTTAGCTGTAAAAAAATGTCTGTTTGTGTGTCTTTCTGTGTGTGCCTCTGTCCGTCTATCTGTCTGTTTGTGTGTCTTTCTCTGAATCCTTTTTTTGTTGCGCTTGAGCTGTTTCTTTAGCTGTAAAAAATATATATGTTTGTTTGTGTGTCTTTCTGTGTGTGCCTCTGTCCGTCTATCTGTCTGTTTGTGTGTCTTTCTCTGAATCCTTTTTTTGTTGCCCTTGAGCTGTTTCTTTAGCTGTAAAAAAATGTCTGTTTGTGTGTCTTTCTGTGTGTGCCTCTGTCCGTCTATCTGTCTGTTTGTGTGTCCTTCTGTGTGTCCTTTTTTGCTGCCCTTAAGCTGTTTCTTTAGCTGTAAAAAATATATATATGTCTGTTTGTGTGTCTTTTTGTGTGTGCCTCTGTCCGTCTATCTGTCTGCTTGTCTCACTTTAGTACATATCTATAACTACATTTCCTTCAACCATTTATTCTCCATTCACTCCAGTCAATCGTCTACTACTCCCTGTTCTCTTTATAATTCCTTCTGGTCCCTCTCTCTCCCTTTACCTCCCTCCACCCCCTCACCTTCAATCGTCCATTTTCCCAGTCCCTATTCTAACTCCCTCTGGTCCTCTCCGACCCTCTCCCCCTCCCCTTCCCATTCCCTTCACTCCTCCACCTTCGCAAACAGCTGCAAAGGTTGTAGTAATACCCTCAGAAAAGGCTTTGATGCTCCTCCCTATACACATGTGAAATTGAACACAGCTCTCGCAACATTGAAGGGCACCAGTTAATCATGTGTGTGTGTGTGTGTGTGTGTGTGTGTGTGTGTGTGTGTGTGTGTGTGTGTGTGTGTGTGTGTGTGTGTGTGTGTGTGTGTGTGTGTGTGTGTGTGTGTGTGTGTGTGTGTGTGTGTGTGTGTGTGTGTGTGTGTGTGTGTGTTTCATTTCAGCCAAACGGACCATGATTAAATAACGAGGTACTCTTTCAAATGGTTGGTTCTCGTAATGTGATTTGATATGTTTTTTGCGTGTGTGTGTGTGTGTGTGTGTGTGTGTGTGTGTGTGTGTGTGTGTGTGTGTGTGTGTGTGTCTGTGTGTGTGAGTGTGTTTACAGCGTCATTCTAGTGTTATGTAACGTGTCATTTGCTTTGCCCAGCCTATCCTAGCACAGACCAGCTAAGCCCAGTTCAACCTACCTCACCCCGTCACAGCTTAGCCCAATCTTTCCATATCTCTCGTCCTCTGATGTCCATTTTCTTTCCCTCTATCTTTACTTCTCTTTTTATCACCCTTTTCGTTTCCCATTTCTTTTCTCACATATTCTCTCTCTTACCTTTTCCGCTTTCATTCTTTTTTCTTCACTCCCTACTATTTTTTATTCCTTTTTCTCTTTTTATTCTCTTCTCCCCCTCATCCACACCTTTCCATCCTTGACCTCAATTTATTTCAATCCGTTTTTCGTATTTGCTATTTGTCATTTTGTGTTTTCTCTCTCTCTCTCTCTCTCTCTCTCTCTCTCTCTCTCTCTCTCTCTCTCTCTCTCTCTCTCTCTCTCTCTCTCTCTCTCTCTCTCTCTCTCTCTCTCTCTCTCTCTCTCTCTCTCTCTCTCTCTCTCTCTCTCTCTCTCTCTCTCTCTCTCTCTCTCTCTCTCTCTCTCATTCGGTAATTGCCTCATATACCTTCCTCTCTCTCTCTCTTCTTCTCTCTCTCCCTCTCCTCCTTCTTCTTCTTCTTACCTCCTCACCTTCACGCTCTCTCATTCCTTTAAGTTAGAAGACTCTTATACCTCTTCTCTTCCTCCTCCTCCTCCATCTACCTCGTCTTCCTTCTCCTCCTCCTCCTTCCTTACCTCCTTCTCCTCCGCCTCCATCTTCTCCTCCTTCTCTTTTGTCTTTCTCGTTCCCTTTCACTTTAATCTCAGCTGAAAATTTAGCTTCGCATCGAGAGAGAATTAGAGTTGACCATAAATTCGTGTTCCTCTTCTCTCCTCGCCTCCATAAAGTATTCAGGCGCTGTTGGTTGATCTTCTTGGTCTTTACTATTCTTGGCTTCTTTTTTTCGCAGTCTCCCTTTTTCTTTACTCCTACTTAAAATTACAAACTTAAGAGTAACCTACAAGTAAAGTGTCTATGTGTTGTGGTTACTTATTCTTGTGATTTTTCTTTATTTTTTTTCCTTTTTTTGATGGTATATTTTAGGGGACTTCTTTTTTTCAGTTTTGTTTATGATGGTGTGAAGGTTTTGATGTGTTTCTGTTTGTATCTGTTTTTTTATCAGTTTGTTAGTCTGTGTGTTTGTGTCATTCTTGTTTTCCATGTTTCCGTCTAATCATCTTTCTAGTCTGTTGTTTGTGTTCCTTGATCTCTTTCTGTACCGTCTATCTTTCTATCTCTCTATCTATATATCTGTCTACCTATTTATTTTCATTAATGTCTTTTCTCCAATTTCAGGTCTGATAATAATTTCTACCATTTTCTGCTTTTTCTTTATCTTCTTTGTCTTCCTCTGTCTTTTTCCTCTTTCTCCTCCCTCTCATATATCCGCCTTTCTCTCTCTCTCTCTCTCTCTCTCTCTCTCTCTCTCTCTCTCTCTCTCTCTCTCTCTCTCTCTCTCTCTCTCTCTCTCTCTCTCTCTCTCTCTCTCTCTCTCTCTCTCTCTCTCTCTCTCTCTCTCTCTCTCTCTCTCTCTCTCTCGTCTGTCCCTTCATTATGTAATTTCTTCGTATTTTTATCGCATCATCATCACTTCTTTCCTCCCTCTTATCTTTCTGCTTTCTCATTCTATCTTCTCTTTTTCCCTATCTCGCTCCTCCAATCTAATCCTTTATCTCTTCTTTTCCTCATTTACTCTTTTCCTTCGTTTCTTCTTTTATCCTATGTGATCTTTTCCTTCCCTTCCTCCTCTCCTCTTAATTGTCTTCTTTCATGTTTTTTTTTATCTTCTTTGTTTTACCCTCGCTTAAGTTCCTCTCTTTTTTCTTTCCTTCCTCCTTCCCTCCCTCCATTTAACCTTCTCTAGTCAACTTCCATCTCATTTTACTCTCTTACCTCCCACCTATTTTTTTACGTCGCTATTTCTTTTTTTTTTTTTTTTTTTTTTACAGCAAAGGAGACAGCTCAAGGGCACAAAAAAGTAAACATTAATAAAAAAAAAAAGCCCGCTACTCGCTGCTCCTAAAAAGAATCCAAAGATAAGGTGGGCTGAAAGAGTCAGTTTCGGGAGGAGAGGTGTCCTGATACCCTCCTCTTGAAAGAGTTCAAGTCGTAGGCACGAGGAAATACAGATGAAGGAATATTGTTCCAGAGTTTACCAGCGTGAGGGATGAAAGAGTGAAGATGCTGGTTAACTCTTGCATAAGGGGTTTGGACAGTATAGGGATGAGCATGAGTAGAAAGTCGAGTGCAGCGGGGCCGCGGAGGGGAGGCATGCAGTTGCAGTGTTCAGAAGAAGAAGAGCGTGAAATATCGATAGAAAGATGAAGAAGATATGGACAGCAACTGTGCAGGGGAGAAGAACTGGCGGAGACGGTACAGAACGCCCAGCCTCGAGGAAGCTGATTTAGTAAGAGATGAGATATGAAGTTTCCTCTCACCAACGATCTCTTATTTCCTCCCACCTCTTAGCCCCTTTCGTACCTCTCGTCTCTCCCTCTCTCCTTCCCTCTCTCTTCCCTTTATCGCTTCTCGTCTCTGTATTTCCGTCGCATCATCTTTCCCTCTCAACTTATCCTCCTTCTTCTTTTCCTTCCATCTCACCATTTTCACCTACTTTTTCTCCTTCCCTCTCTCTCTTCTCTTTCTCAATTCTATTCTTTTCATTTTCGTCACATCGTCGTTTCTCCCAATTTATCTCTCTTTCTTCTTCTCACCCTCTCACCATTTTCCCTCTCTCTCTTAAGTTTCTTCTCTCCCCCTTTTCTCTCCCTATCTTTTCTCTCTTCTGTTCTCAGTATCTCCATCACATCGTCTTTTATCACAACTTCTTCTTTTCACCATCTCACCGTTTTCCCCTCCTCAACTCCTTTCCTCTCCATCTCTCTCTGCTTTCCTCGCCTTCCTTTCATCCTCGGTAACTCGCCATCTTCGCCGTTGGTCGTGTTCGTAAATTAGCGCGGATGGGAACACTCTCGGAGCCAAGATAAACTCGATTGTTTGACTTCAGCGCCAACGTCGAGAGCCTTAAGTCTTGTTCTTGGGTCCTCTCTTTGTACCTAAGGCGATTTTGTTAGTTTGAATTGGTTCTTCTTGTACGGCGATCGTGTGATAGTATAATTATGTGTTTGTTGCGTTATTTTTGATATACACTGATTGTTCGATGATGGCCATTATATTTCTTAATAACCTTTAATAATCTGTAATTATTTTGACTAAGCATACGTACTTTTCTTAAAGAGAAAGCTAGAGATACTTAGATAGACAGGCATAGAAAGACATATAGATAGATAGATTGAGAGAGAGAGAGAGAGAGAGAGAGAGAGAGAGAGTTGGACATATAGAGACAATGAGGATATGAGATAAAAAATAATTATCTTCACACATTCTCTCTCTCTCTCTCTCTCTCTCTCTCTCTCTCAAGCACACGATAGCCTTCCCATAATTTGTTCGGACGCAAAGTTTTCATGATCCAATTCCTACGTAATCAAACTTGCTCCTCCGGCTTGTTTGTCTTCGTTTTCTTTGATTCCCCGTATTTATCGAAGTCCCCCCGGAAAGTTGTGTCATCCTAAAGAAGAGCGGAGGAAAATTCTGTGTCTGTCTGTCTGCATGTTTGGGTGTCTGTCAGTCTGTCTCTATGCCTCTATGTATGTAGGTTTGTCTGTTTTTTTGTGTGTATGTATGTCTGTCTGTCTGCCTGTTTGTTAGTCTGTTTATCTGTCTGTCTCTTCTTCTCTCTCTCTCTCTTTCTCTCTCCAAATTAATACTGTTTTTTTTATCTAAATAGTCAATAGAATGTTCTTATAGATTTAGATTAACAGTATTTTATCCCTCGTCCCGTTATTCTCCTGCTATGTGATCTATTGCCATGTAGTCTCCCTAGTGCAGCCTTGATATATCGTTCTCTTCTTTTATTTCATTTCCTAAACATGAATTAAAACGAATGGCGTGGCAGGAATTGCTTTAAGTCATTCCTTCCTCGCAAATGACTGATGTTTTGCGAGGTCCCGTGTAAGGTCTCGGTGTTCGCCTGCTCATACCTGTTTCTTATTATGTCTATTTTTATTGTACCAGGTATTAGTGCAGAGGGTTAAGGGATGGTGACAGACACAGGCGGGAGGAAGAGAGACAGACAGAAAGACAAGACAGAGCCAATTAAGAATAAAAGATAACGCAGAGACAGACAGACTGACCGATAACTTTTCATGAGGTTTTGCTATTAATTTTTAAGACTCGCAACAATAGAGTGAACTTCTATCAGAGAGCGACACGAGGCTTAGAAAGTTAAGGACTGATTGACGGCTCTTACGAAGCAAAACTTATTCACTGTTTAGAAAAAAAAAATACAAAAACAAGAAAAAATGCGGATAATTAGATAGATACTTAGATAGAGATAAATATAACTCGACATAATACTAGATAATTAAATAATGAGATAGAGAATAAAACAGAGAAGATAATAACAGGTGATGCGTGGCTGACCTTTCCTGCTGACGAAGACGCAGGGGTGGTCAAAGAGCAGGTCCCTGAAGGCGTTGCACTGCGGGTCGAGGCGCGGCTCCTTGCACAGGCAGGTGGGCTGGAACCACGAGAACTGCACCAGCGTCCTCAGCGCCGCCTGGCACCGAGACACCGTGACCGTCGAGCACGCCACTGGGGGGGAGAGGAGAGGGAGGTGAGAGGCTGCGAGAGGGCGGCCAGGGAGGGTAAAGGAAATGGTATGGTGAAATGTTAGGTGAGAGGTGTCGGTGTGAAGACCCGTGGCATTAACCCGGTAGCAGCAGGGATCATGTTTCTTAATGGTCCCTCTATGCGAGAAAAATGAGTAAAAATCATGACTCACACAAACCATTTCATAATACATATCAAAGCATTTGTTATCAGTTTATGCATCATCTATTTTGGGGGTTTATATCATGGCACAAATTTGGCCCGTCGCTGCTACCGGGTTAAAGAGACTACGAAAGCACCATTAGAAAGGGAAGAAAGAAAGGAAGGGTGTGTTTCCAAAGTCTATGATACGCCATTCAGTCAAGGAGGAAGTTGATCACACACACAAGATTTGGAAAAGAAGGAAATATCACCAAAAAAAGAGGTACACAAAAGTACAAGAAAAATAAGCCACAAAAGAAAGACTTGCTACTCAGACAAGGAGGAACTCGATGCCATACATCATACAATACCTGGAAAAGAAGAGAGTCACCTGAGAACAGCCACACAAAGACACTCAATTAATAAGGCACAGAGGGGGGAACGTTGCCATGGCAGAACCAGATGGACGTGAGGGATTGATAAGGGCAGGGAGGAGGGCGGGGTGAGAAGGAACGATATGGGGTCAGGGAGTCCGGATCCACACACATGAAGGATTAATGGGAGACTCTCAAAGCTATATATAGAGGGCATCACTGGACTTGTCGGCACCTTTGTCTGGAGTCGCTAAAACCAGACACAAGGACCAATACGTAAGGTTCTGCCCTCTGTATTGAAAAGCCTTAGTGACTCCCGAATCGACTCTCAAAGCTGATCATTCGTTAGGGCAGCACTGGACTTGTCGGCACCTTTGTCTGGAGTCGCTAAAACCAGACAGTAGGACCGATACGTAAGGTTCTGCCCTCTGTATTGAAAAGGCTTAGTAACCACCGAATCGACTCTCAAAGCTGATCATTCGTAGACGCAGCACTGGACTTGTCGGCACCTTTGTCTGGAGTCGCTAAAACCAGACAGTAGGACCAATGCGTAAGATTCTGCCTTCTGTATTGAAAAGGCTTAGTAACCACCGAATCGACTCTCAAAGCTGATCATTCGTAGACGCAGCACTGGACTTGTCGGCATCTTTGTCTGGAGTCGCTAAAACCAGACAGTAGGACCAATGAGTAAGATTCTGCCCTCTGTATTGAAAAGCCTTAGTAACCCCCGAATCGACTCTCAAAGCTGATTATTCGTCGGTCGGTGCCTTTGTCTGAAATTGCTAGCACCAGACAGAAGGAGAATACGTACGGTTCTGCTCTCTGTATTGAAACGCCTAAGTAATCTCGAATCGGTTTGTTTATCTTTCATCCGAAGGTCAAGAACTCGGCGAAAATTTATCAACACGACGCCTAACATGTCAACAGCCGATGGAGGTGAGAGGCAAAAGACCAGAACCCATTTCCGTTTGCGTTGCGACCCAATGTTTCTCTCTGCGAGGCGTCCAAGCTGCATGAGGGGCAGATTGAAGATCAAAAGTCTGCCCCGGAGCTGCGTGCGCCGTGTATATGTTTTTCTCATGCGAATGTTTCCATGCTACAAGTGCACAGCCATGTTCACATCACTCCACTGGCCCTGACGCTGACGGGAGTGAATGTGCAATGTAAGATCAGAGAGACAGAGAGAGAGGGAGGGCGGGTCAGAGGGTTCAGGACGAGAGATTAACACAAAGAGACGTATAATGGCTGAGTGGAAGGAGTCTGTAGGGAAGGAGGATGGAAACCGCTCTTGAAATGGAGTCTGAAACTGTACATACAGGTGACAAACTCTTACGTAAGGGAGGGAGGGTCAGGGAGTATGGGAAGAGAGATTAACACAAAGAGACGGATAATCGCTAAGTGAAGTGAGTCTAATGGGACGAAGGATGTGAACTGCTCTTGAAATGGAGTCTGAAACTGTACATGAAGGTGACAAACGCTTAAGTAACAGAGGGAGGGTCAGGGAGTATGAGAAAAGAGATTAATACAGATACGGATAATAGCTAAGTGAAGGGAGTCTGATGGGACGAAGGATATGAACCGCTCTTGAAATGGAGTCAAACTAAATAAAGGTAATAAAGGCTTAAGAAAAGACTTATCATCATCATCAGCAGCAGCCATTACTCGTCCCCTGCAGTACAAAGGCTTTACATAACGTTCTCCACCACCTCTCTGTATGGCGTTAGTGTAATCGATCCTGCTCTGGCAAATGCTGTTATGTCATCTAGCCACCAGCGGGAGGGATCAAACTTATAATAAATGGAGTTCGTGGTCGTATGGTGAAAGGGGGAGGAGGAAAGGGAAGGAAATGTGGGAAAAGGGAAAGAAAGAGTAGCTAGTGAGAGAAATAAGGAGGGTATAAGAGGTGATATGTGTTGTTTATGTATTGGAATAAAAAAAATGAGGTTATCTTTGTTTTGTAAGTGAGGAAATGAATTTTGTGGTAGTGTGGTCCAGGGAAGGAGGAGGGAAGAAGAGGAAATGTGGGAAGAAGAGGGAAGGAGTGGGTTGTGAAGGAGAAAAGGCTTGTTAGAAATTAAGTTCGCGGTAGAGCGCTGTGGGAAAGAGGAGGAAAGAGTCGGAAATCTGAGAAAAGGAGAGAGATAGATTGATATGAGATAAAAGATATATAAAGAGAAGAGATTGAACTGTGAGAGAGATAGAAATGAGGTTCGTGGTGGTGAGGTGAGGGAAGAGGAGGAAAGAGTCGGAAATCTGAGAAAAGGAGAGAGATAGATTGATATGAGATAAAAGATATATATAGAGAGAAGAGATTGAAATGTGAGCGAGATAGAAATGAAGTTCGTGGTGGTGAGGTGAGGGAAGAAGAGGAAAGAGGAGAAAATGTGGGGAAAGGGAGCGAAGGAGCGACTTGTTGCATGTCACGTTCAGCGGTGGTGTGTGTGTGTGTGTGTGTGTGTGTGTGGTTGTGGTGTGGTTGCCGCGGCGGGAGTTACGAAGTGGTTAGCGTGCCACAAGCGAGTCGAATAATGCAAAACAAATTGACATATCATTAGTAAACTTCACTAGAGCTTAACGCATTTCGCGCTCCAGATGGCTTTCAGGAGTTTCACAGAAGTATTTTTTTCATTTTTTTTTATTTCTCCGCGAAGGACATGCAAGGAAGGAGGTTCTGAGAGGGGAGTGGGGAGGAAAAAGAGGAGGTAGATCTGAGAGGGGAGTGGGGAGGAAAAACATGAGGTTATTCTATTCTACGAGGAAAAAACGTTAATGAGTCTTAGTTTTGGCGGAGAAAAAAATTGTAGCTATCTAACCATGATGGCGGGATAGATTGATAGATAGAGAGATAGAGAGAGATAATCTTCACATTTTTTATTTTCATTTTAAAAAGTAAGGTTTTCAGTGACGTTTCAATTTTGGAATAAAAAAATACTGAGGCTGTCGTAGATTTGTAGCAAACTATACAAAATTACAGGTGAAGTTCCTTTAGGTTTGGTCATAAAAAAGTATGGTTGTTTAAGTTTTGGGAAAAGAAAAAGAGGCTGTAAAGTGACGCATCGGCCTTAGCTAAGAAAAAGTATGAATCTTAATTTTTTGTAGGAAATAGAATAAGGAGAGGTTTTCCTAGCTCTGGTTCACGAGTAAGGTTGTGGTAGTGTTTCGGGCGATGATTGATATTGCCGAGTCTGTCTGTCCGTGGGAGTAATAACGCCAAGGAGCTGATGTCTTTCTCTTTATTATGACAGCTAAAGGTGAGGTGCTCTTCCTTGCTCTCTGTCTCTCTTTTTCTCTCTCCCTCTTTTTGCCTGACTTTCTCTTTGTCTGTGTGTTTTTTGTATTTTTCTCGCTCAGATTCCCTTCGTCTTTATATCTGTCGTTTTTCCTTTTTCTCTGTCAATCTGTGCCTCTCTGCCTCTTTCCTTTTGTGTCTGTGTCTGTATATCTCTGTTTCAGCTACTGTCTTTCTGTTTTACGGCTCTGTCTGTGTCTCTGTTTGTTTTTGCTTGTTATTATGTCTGATTTTGCTGGTGTGAATTTCTCTTTCTCTTTCTCTATCTATCTCTATCAATCTATCTATCTATTTATCTGTCTATCTACCTATCACATGTATCATTCCGTATTACATTCAGCTACTGTTCTCCATTTTACATTAACTATCTTTTTTATCATCTTTCCTCCTCCTTTCTCCTTACTTCTTATCTTCTCTTCATCGCATATCGTCACTCGTTCCATCGCTATTCCTCCCCTTCTTCTCCTCCTCCTCCTCCCTTCTCGTCTCTCTATATCGTCCTCGCTCATTCCCTCTCTTTCCCCCCATTCTCTCGCCCTTCCCTGTAGATTATCTTCCCTCAGTATATCTCCTCGTTCCATCGATTCCATTTATTTCAGTCACTCCCAAATCATTCGAACCGTGTCTTTGCCTTTTTTTCCTCTGGTCATCGAAATATTTAAAGGTGAGGTAAAAGTCTTGTCATTTAAACTCATGTAGGAAGGGAACTAGGTTAGGAAATGTGTCATGTCGGTTGCCTGGAGACTAATGCCTTTTCTACTCACTAATTTTACAGGGGGGAAGTTGTTACCATATTTTTTGCATGCTTTTTTTTAGGGTATCCAAAGTTTAAGGTCGTGTTTTGCTTATGTAAGGAGGACTAGTGTCATGTCGGGTGCCTGGAGACTTAGTTTTTTTTTGCTTACTGATCTAGCTAACAAGGACGAAGTTACTATCATCATTTTTTATGGTTTTAAGTGTCTCCAAAATCTAAGGTCGTGTTTTGAGCCCAGTATCAATTCTCAGACCTATTTTTCAAGGCAGCTTTTATCGTATAGGTAACAGACGGTTGAATCCAAACAAGCAATCCCCCCTCCATCGGGCCGGGCGTCGAGGCGGCTCCGTGCATGGGCCGTGGGCGAGGAAAAGCCGAGAGAAAGAAAACCAGAAAATATCCATTCCCACGGGTAACTGTTCCAGGGCCGCCACCGCCATCGTCCAGCCGTCAGTCGCAGGGATATTGAAACACGACACGAGCCTTTTTCCCGGCGCAGTTTCACCCTTCGTTTGAAAAGGCAAGTCGAGGGGGTGACGTTTGCGGCGGCGGCTGGTAAAAGCTCTCGCCGCCTCGCCCTACGTGCCGTGCCTCCAGGAGTTTTGCGAGCCGTGAAAGACATGCTTATAGTCCCCCTTCCACAGTCCCCACGTCACCACACGACCCACCCTTCGTTCCTGTTCTCTTTAGTTTTCTCCCCTTCACTCACTCCTGAACTCCCTCCCCTACTCTTCCTCCTCCTCCTCTCTCTATCCTCGCGTCCCCTTACTGGCTTTCCCTCTCTTACCCTTCTCTTATATCCCTGTTCTCTTTAGTTTTCTCTCCTTCACCCACTCGCTCCTGAACTCCCTCCCCGTCCTCTTTCTCTCCCCTCTCTTCCCTCCTCTTCCTCCTCCTTTTCTCTCTGTCCTTGCGTCCCTTTACTGGTTTTCCCTCTCTTACCCTTCTCTTATATCCCTGTTCTCTTTAGTTTTCTCTCCTTCACCCACTCACTCCTACGCTCCCTCCCTGTCTTCTCTCTTCTCTCTCCTCCTCCCGTATCCCTTACTTCCTCTCCATCTTTCTCTCTCCCCTCTCTCACCTCCCTATTGCTTTTAGTTATCTTCCCTTCACGCACTCACTCCTACATTCCATCCCCACTTTTCTCCTCTTTCTCCTCCTCCTCCTCCTCCTCTCCCTGCCCTCGCACCCACTTACTTCCCCTCCCTCTCCCTCTCTCTCCTCCTCCTCCTCCTCCATCCCCTCACGTTCCAAAAGCTGCCACTCCCACGCACTCATTCACTCACTCCGTCAGTCACGCTTTTACTGTTTTGTGGTTGCTGTTTTTTTTGCGTCTTTCTCTTAAAACGTTTTCATTATGTCCCGTTTTTCAGGTTTTATTCCTTTTTTTTCTATTTTATTGTTTTTCGTTGACTGTTTTTTGTTCTGATCCACTTTCCTTCTTTGAGTACCTTTTCTTCTCCCTCCCTTCCTCCCTCTCTCCCTTCCTCTCTACCTCCTTCTCTTTTTTTATTTATATTGTATTTCTTTCTTTTTTTTTCATTATTTCTCTCTCACCGTTTGTATATTGATTTACTTTCCATCTCTCCCTCCCTCCCTACCCTCCATCTCCCTCTTTTTTCTCTATCTCTCCCTCCCTCTTTCCCTCTCTTTTTTTGCTCTCCCTTCCACCCTCCCGCTCATTTGTTCCTCCATCTTCGAGTACCTTCTCATCTCTCCCTCCCTCCCTCCCTATCTTCCTCCCTGTCTCTCTTTCTTCTCTATCTCTCCCTCCCTCTTTCCCTCTCTCTTTTTCTTTCCCTTCGTCCCTTCCGTTCATCTATTCATCTTATTTAACTATTCCTTGCCTCAATATTTCCATCTTCGAGTTCCTTTCTATATCTTCCTCCTTCTCTCCCTCCCTCTAACTTTTTTCTTCCCTCCATTCCTTTTTCTTGCTCATCTATTCCTCTCATTTAATCCATCCCTCCTTCCCTCAATATTTCCGTCGCTTCCCATTACGAGTGTACATTTAGTTCACTGCCCTACTTAACCTTTCGTCAGGCGCCATTATTTATTCCTCCGTTTCACCTCATTTCGTCTGCGCCGTACCCTCGTCTCGCTTTCCTTCCTCCTCCTTTTGTGCGGGGACGATTTTTAGCTTCCCGTCGGGTTCAACATAATTTGCCCGCCCTGTGTGTTTTTATGGGCCAAGACTCGTGTGTAATATTTAAACAGTGCTGTGTTATCTAACGTAAAAATATCGTTCTGCTTGCTAAAGAAGAGGAAAGAAATGAGGACAAAAAGAACAAAACATGAATATAAGAAGGAGAAGGGGGAGAGGAGGAGGAGGCGTAGGAGGTAAGGAGGAGTAGGAAGAGAGTCACGAGGAGGGTGAGGAGGAAAAGACAGACAGTTAGGAGGAGGAGGGTGAAGGAGGAGTAGAAGGAGAGTCACGAGGAGGGTGAGGAGGAAAAGACAGACAGTTAGGAGGAGGAGGGTGAGGATGAGAAGGAAGAGGAAGAGGAGGAGCAGAAGAATGAGATGACGATGAGGAGAAGTAGAACGACAAAAAGGAGGAGGAGAAGGAAGAGGCGAAGGAGAAGGAGGAGAAGAAGGACGAAGAAGAAGAGATTAAGGAGAAGGAGAACAGGGAGGAAGAGGAGGAGGAGGAGGAGGAAGATGCGTAGGAGAAAGAGGAAGAGCAAAAAGAGGAAAAAAAGATAGGAGGAAGATAATGAAAGTAAGGAGAAGGAGAAGGAGGAGGAGGACGAAGAGGAAGAGATTAAGGAGGAGGAGAACAGGGAGGAAGAGGAGGAGGAGGAGGAGGAGGAGGAGGAGGAGGAGGAAGATGCGTAGGAAAAGGAGGAAGAGTAAAAAGAGGAAAAAAATTATGAGGAAGAGAATGAAGGTAAGGAGAAGGAGAAGGGTGAGGAAAAAAAGAAGGAAGGTGAAGAGGAAAAGGAAGGTTAAGAGGAGGAGGAGGAGGAGGAGGAGGAGGAGGAGGAGGAGGAGGAGGAGCAAGGAGCAATGCCCTTCAACCATCGCCTGAGGCCCTCCGTGACTGGCTCTCAGCTATGGAATAATTACTTCCTTCATTAGCCACAAGTGACCTCGAGAGCCCTGACCTCCCTCAAGCCCTCCATTACCCCACACGAGGACCCCTGAAGCCTCGAAGGTTAGAGGGAAGAAGGAAGAAGGAAGGAAGAAAGATGAGATAGAGTTAGGTCTGTTGGCAAGTGAGAAGGGATGTTGGGAATAATAACAAGAGAAACTGATGGATGAAAGGAGAAATAGAGAAGGAAAGAGAAATGGGAAAGTGGGAGAAGGGACGGAGCGAAGGAGGATAAGTTAAAAACATAAGAAAATAAAAACGTATGGAGTCTGCAAGAGGCCGGTTGGTCTATACAAGGCAGCTGCTGTAAGCTTAACCTCACCTTACTACGCTATCCATGAATTTGTCCAACCTCTCCTTGAATGGATCTATCGTTTTGTCACCCACACCATGACTGCCAAGCCTGATACACTCATACACGACTCTACTGGTAAACCAATTCTTGCCTCTGTCTTTGCTGAATATGGATTTATCTAACTAACCCATTGCTACGCGGCTTACCTGGTTCTTTTATGGAAGTTGAGAGGAAGAATGAGAGGTAAAGAGGAAGGAAAGGAAGAAACGAAGAAGGAAAGTGACAAAGAAATGGAAGACTTAGGGAGGTAAGGATAGAGAGTGGTCGGAAGGGAAGGAGGGAAGGAGTAAGGAGGAGGATGGGTAGGCCTATATGCTAAGAGGAACATAAGAGCTCATTGAGAGTGTTTGTTCTGCCTACTGAAGTGAGTATTTTTAAGGACACTCCATTTTCCTTTTTAATTATGAGGGGCTCGAATATTTGACTTTTTTTTATGTTGCAACAATGATGAATAGTGTGAAATGGATGGATGGAGAGAAGGAGTATTTGAAGAGCAATGCATTTTTTTATTTTTTTTTTATTTAGGTTCGAGAAATTCATGACTTTTTATATTATTTTTATGTTAACGTGACAAAATGGACACAATATAGATGAAAAGAAAAGGCTAGAAATAGATTGATGAACAGAATGAATATTTTAAGAACAATGCATTTTTCTTTTTTGTTATTTTTGTTTTAGGCTCGAGAAATATATAAATTTTTAATAGTACTTATTTTTTATGGGAGTGAGAATATAAAGACAGAATAAAGATGAAAAGAAAACACAGATTCGCTGCATGTTCTAGGGATATGTTTTATTTTGCTGCATCAGAATGTTTTTTTATGCGTATCACTCTCATTTCAAATTTCACCTATGCATATTAATGTTTTTTCTCATCAGCTGTAGGTCAAGGCTAAAGTGCCCTTGAAAAAAAAAAAGGATGAAAGAGAATAAATTTGTTGTATAGTTGAAAGCTTTCTGCGATACCAATTAGACTCCACTAGACAGAAGAAATAAAATGAGAAGTAAAAATAAATAAATAAAAAGGAAGAAAGAAAAGAGAGGAAAGAAATTAAAGCCATAACTGCTGTAAACGAAAAATAGCAGAAAAAAAGGGGAGAATGAAAGAACAGGAAAAATAAAACAAAAAATGCTGGATCACAAAAAATATAAATACAGCAAAGAAAAAAATGATAATAAAAATAGTGATAATTAGAGGATACGAGAATATGGTACTTGTAGATTCTGATTGGATTTTCAGCCTCATCAGTGCATTTGCTCCACTGTTATACTACTGCGCCAAGGTTCGAGTCCCCTAAAAAAAAAAGATAAAAAAAGCGAGAAAAAAAATCACAAACAGCACTTAAATTTTCTGCTTTGATATCGAGTCTCATCAATGAATGTTTTCCCCTTTTATTATTTCCTCGGGGTTAGAATCACCGAAGGAAAAAAAAACAGAAAGATAAGAAAGAAAGAGAAAGGAAGAGAAGATAAAAAAGCTAAACTGAAACAAAAAATCACAAACAGTACTTATAGATTTTGACTTGATTTCGAGTCTCATCAATGCACTTTCCCCCCTTTTATTTTGGGTCAAGGTTAAATGCACCTCAAAAAAATAGATAAAAAGCAATACAGTAACAAATATCACACACAGTAGTTATAGATTTTAATGTGATTTCTAGTCTCATTACTGCATTACCCTTTTATTCTCGGTCAAGGATAGATTCACCTCAAAATAAAATATAAAAATAAAATACTGTAACAAATATCACACACAGTAGTTATAGATTTTGATGTGATTTCGAGTCTCATTACTGCATTTTCCTCCCTTTTATTCTCGGTCAATGTTAGATTCACCTCAAAATAAAATAAAAAAAGCAATA